>NW_027210820.1:487500-540000 GCF_029030835.1 Brachyistius frenatus | reverse complement strand
GCGTGGATTGGAGGACAAATCACGTCGACATCACAGAGCTACGAACCCCCTCCCAAAGAATGCCTCAGTGTGTTAGATTACTGATTCTATTGTCATTCAATGCTGGAAATATTGACTTCGATAATATAATTCAAAGTCTGGATATGACACCTCAACAGTACGTTGGGCGTGGGAGGGATTTGTCTGCAGCACAAAGTTTCAGAAACTTCAGAGCAGTAAAAGCCAGCATCTAACATGTGGTCGCATTCATGATCTTCTTTGTTTTTCTTTGATAAGAAACTTGTTGATTTTGAGAAAGTTTTCATATCTTTTCTTTAAACATATATACAGTATTCTGTATATATACTGACTCATAATAACAATAATAAGTTAATATTTTATTAATTTATTCTTCATTTAGATTGATAATATGTGGTAATTGGTTTCTTTTGTTAAACAAACAAGTTTATATTTCCCATAGTACAGTTTAGATAAAGGAATTGTTTAGTGATTTGTACTGAAACTCAGGTATTATATTGGCATTAGTTATTAATTAGTTATTCATTTTTCATAGCCTCATCTTTTTAGTTTCGATCACATTTTCATTTACATTCAGTGCCATTAAGGTGTAACTTTTTTCAATTTCGTTGGGACAGTTGAGGGGCTTTGTAAAATGTAAATTAAACACAGAATGCGATGATTTGTAAATCATGTAAACCAATATTTAATTTAAAATACACCAAAGATAACATACCAAATGCTGAAACTGAGAAATGTTGTTGTTTTATGAAAAAGATCTCCTCATTTTTAATCTGATGTCAGCATCACGTCTCTATAAAGTTGTTCCAGGATCAAGTTCACCACTGAGCTGCATCACCTTTTAACAACACTGGAAACGTTGGGGAACTGAGGAGACCAGTTTCTGGAGTTTTGAAAGTGAAATGTGGTCCCATTCTTGCCTGATAGAGGATTTCAGCTGCTCAACAGTTCAGGGTCTCCTTAGTTGTATTGTTCATGTCCTGATGCTCCAGATGTTTTCAATGATTGACAGGTCTGGACTGCAGGAGGCCAGTTTATCAGCGGACTCTTCTACTAGAGAGCCATGCTGTTGGAATACGTGCAGAATGTGGTTGGACGTTGTTCTGCTGAAATAAACAAGACCTTCCCTGAAAGAGACGTTGTCTGGATGGCAGCATATGTTGCTCCAAAACCTGAATATCTCATTCAGCATTAAAGCTTCCTTCCAGATGTTCAAGCTACCCATGCCATGTGCACTAATGCATCCCTGTACCATCACAGATGCTGGCTTTAGAACTGAGCTGATAACAAGCTGGATGGTCCCTCTCCTCTTTAACCTGGAGGATGCAGCGTCCATGATTTCCAAACAGAATCTCAGATTGTGATCCATCAGACCTCAGGACAGTTGTCCACTTCACCTCAGTCCATCTTCAATGATCTCGGTCCAGAGAAGGCGGCGGTGTTTCTGGATCATGTTTCTATCTGGTTTCTTCTTTAGAGAGTTTTAACCTGCATTTGTGGACGCAGCGATGAACTGTGTTCACAGACGATGGTTTTCACAAGTGTGCCTGAGCCCATGCAGTGATTTCCACTCCAGAATAGTGTGTTTTTAATGCAGTGCTGCCTGAGGGCCCGAAGATCACCACCATCCAATATTGGTTTCCAGCCTTGTCCCTTGTGTTCAGAGATTTCTCCAGACTCTCTGAATCTTTTAATGATATTATGAACTGTAGACGATGAAATCCACTAATTCTTTGTAGTTTTACATTGAGAAACATTATTCTTAGATTGTTGCACTATTTTCCCAAACAGTGTTTCACAGTGGTGAATCTCCATTTTAACATTTAATATGTTGTCTTT
This sequence comes from Brachyistius frenatus, assembly GCF_029030835.1. Taxonomy (NCBI): domain Eukaryota; kingdom Metazoa; phylum Chordata; class Actinopteri; family Embiotocidae; genus Brachyistius; species Brachyistius frenatus. The sequence goes on along the minus strand of NW_027210820.1, from coordinate 538,143 downwards.
GGTCTATTTGCAATTAAATGTGATTCGCAAATCTACTGCATTCTGCATCTTTTTACTTACATTTCACACAGAGTCCCAACTTTTTGTGAAACGGTGTTGTATTTTGTAATTTTACATTAATTGAGGAATAACTGTCCTAAAATGTCCTAAAAGTCCAGGGTCCAAGGTGACATCATCAAATGTCATCAGTCCAAACCTCAGATATTCAGCATTATTAAACAATGAACACCCAAAAACCCAGGGTCCTAGCAGACATACACAGAAATACATCACAGTCCGACAGTTTCTACAACTAATCATCGCAGCACTGGAGCACATTTTCTGTCCATTTATGTGGTTATGTGAAAGTGACTCTTCACCAGCAAGCGTTCTTTCATTTCCACATGGCAGCGCATCAAGAGAGAAAGAGGGCCTGACGAGGCAGAGCAACAGAGAGATGGAGAGAGATGAGAGAGATGAGAGAGATGAGAGAGATGGAGAGAGATGAGAGATGGAGAGAGATGATGAGAGAGATGGAGAGAGATGAGAGAGAGAGATGATGAGAGAGAGATGAGAGAGAGAGATGGAGAGAGATGGAGAGAGATGACAGAGAGAGAGAGAGATGAGAGAGATGAGAGAGAGATGGAGAGAGAGATGAGAGAGAGATGGAGAGAGAGATGAGAGAGAGATGAGAGATGAGAGAGAGATGAGAGAGATGAGAGAGAGAGATGAGAGAGAGAATGAGAGAGAGATGAGAGAGATGAGAGAGATGGAGAGAGAGAGAGAGAGAGATGAGAGAGATGAGAGAGAGAATGAGAGAGAGAGAGAGAGATGAGAGAGATGAGAGAGAAGATGAGAGAGAGATGAGAGAGAGAGAGATGAGAGAGAGATGGAGAGAGATGAGAGAGATGAGAGATGAGAGAGATGAGAGAGAGATGAGAGAGAGAGAGAGAGAGAGAGAGAGATGAGAGAGATGAGAGAGAGAGAGAGAGATGAGAGAGAGATGAGAGAGAGATGAGAGAGAGATGAGAGAGAGATGAGAGAGAGAGAGAGAGAGATGAGAGAGATGAGAGAGATGAGAGAGAGAGAGAGAGATGAGAGAGAGATGAGAGAGAGAGAGATGAGAGAGATGAGAGAGAGAGAGAGAGAGATGAGAGAGATGAGAGAGAGAAGATGAGAGAGAGATGAGAGAGACACATACACTATTACACACACACATATACGCACATACACTACACACAGAACCACACACACCCACACACACACACACACTACACACACCCATACACACTATTACACACACGCACATACACACTACACACAACCATACAAGCACGACACACTACACACACTACACATACATACACTACATGGCACACAGAGACACATACAATCTACACCATACATACACCACACACACAAACCACACACACCACACACACCACACACACCCACACACCACACACACTACACCACACACACAAACCACACACAAACCACACACACCACACACACCACACACACACCACACACACCACACACACCACACACACAAACCACACACACAAACCACACACACCCCACACGCACTACACACACCACACACACCACACACACACCACACACACCACACACACCACACACGCACCACACACACCACACACACACTCACACAACCACACACACCACACACACCACACACACTACACACACACACACGCACACACACACCACACACACCACACATACACTACACACACACACACTACACACACACTATACATATAATACATAACGATATACACAAACCATACACACGCACATACACACTTATTAGAGATGAGAGAGAGATGAGAGAGAGATGAGAGAGATGAGAGAGATGAGAGAGAGATGGAGAGAGAGATGAGAGAGATGAGAGAGAGAGATGAGAGAGAGATGGAGAGGAGAGATGAGAGAGAGATGAGAGAGAGAGAGAGAGAGAGAGAGATGAGAGAGAGATGAGAGAGAGAGAGAGAGAGAGAGAGAGATGAGAGAGAGGTGGAGAGAGAGAGATGAGAGAGAGATGAGAGGAAAGACAAAAGGAAATGAAAGAAGAGAAGAGAGAGTATGTCGTGAGGGAATCTGGACCCTCAAAGCCAATGAGACAGTGAAGATCTCCACTTTAGATGTGTGACTGAGCAAACATGAGACTACTACCAATTATCACCTCCTGCACCTGCCAACACACACACACACACACACACACACACACACACACACACACACACACACACACACACACACACAGGCAGCACACTTTGTTCCTCTCCAGTCTACCAATGGCGCTCCCCTCTTTAACAGGGCTGCTGGGTGTTAATGAAGCCGTCTCTCTGTGTTAATGAAGCCATTCACCGGTACGCTCTCTCCTCCAGCTCCTCTGCCTCCCTTCACCCCCCCCCCTCAAACCCCCCACAACCACCTCCTGAATTTCTACTTTATCTTTTCACTAAGACTTTTTACGTGAAATAAATCTTTCCTTTGGCAGAGGGAGGGACGTTTCGAGCAGTGAGTGCAAATGTCTTGTTCACTTCATTTTGTTTTGATTCTGCGGCCGCACTGAAGACATCCCCACGGAAAACGCTTCAGGGAACTGTGCGAGGTAGAAACCTGAGCTGTCTGGTTTCAGGTGATATGATGTAAACAGAATGATGGCGGTGTGAGTCTGACCCTGGTGCAGTAAACGACATGAGTGTTCTTTCTGCAGGAAATCGATGGCTGTGTGCCAGGAGGGACCGAGACCACGGGATTCATCACGGTGATCAACACGGTGTGACAGTACCTCAGGGCCTGTTGTGGCTATTTAAAGAAGTCCTAACAGTGGACTTCCTGTTTGCTCTCAAATCCAAGGGCTCTTTTTGAACACACCAGTAAACCGCAGGTTTCTGGACACCCAGCACTTGTGGAAGACAGATAGACGAGGTCGTGTACTAAAAACATGTCGCATGTAACCTTTTTAAAGCACAACAATAACAAATTCAAATAAATTTGCTTGTGCAAAATATAGTTCTGACCCAGAGATCTGATTGGTCAACTGTACATTATTAACATGCTCAAATCATCATGACATCACATCCTGCTCATCACAAGAAATATCAATCTACCTCCTCAATGGGAACATAGAATTAGAATTGAATTTGATATAATATGCAGTATATATATGACCTTTATTTAACCAGTTTCTATTTACTTGTTATAGTTCTTTATTAATCCCCGATGACCCATTTGGTGAAGTAACCAATGTATAATGTAGTTTCTACTTGTTATAGTTCTATTAAATGACCCATTTGGTGAAGTCGGGTCTCTTTTGGTCCTTTTTGGTCGCTCCGAGCACCCGTACCGTAACACCACGGATAGTCACGCACTTACAGTCCTAGAGGAGGCTAGCTGGACCGGTTTGGTTTGAACACATGACACGGAGCTAAAATGTTAAAAACACATGAGAACATGGATATCTTTGTTCATCAGATATCTTTGTTCATCAGATATCTTTGTTCATCAGATATATTAGTTCATCAGATATATTTGTTCATCAGATATATTAGTTAATCAGATATATTAGTTCATCAGATATCTTTGTTCATCAGATATCTTTGTTCATCAGATATCTTTGTTCATCAGATATATTAGTTAATCAGATATCTTTATTCCTCAGATATATTTGTTCATCAGATATATTTGTTCACCAGATATATTTGTTCACCAGATATCTTTGTTCATAGCTTTATTCATCAGATATCTTTGTTCCTCAGATATATTTGTTCATCAGATATATTTGTTCATCAGATATCTTTGTTCATCAGATATCTTTATTCATCAGATATATTTGTTCATCAGATATATTTGTTCATCAGATATCTTTGTTCACCAGATATCTTTGTTCATCAGATATCTTTATTCATCAGATATCTTTGTTCATCAGATATCTTTGTTCTTCAGATATCTTTGTTCCAACCAGACTGAGCTAGCTGATCAGTTTAGTGTTTCTATGTTCTGTATTTATTCAGTTGGAGACTAGAAATCCTCTCTGTTGCTAGGGTGGTTGCTAAGGGTCGGACTGCTTCCTGGAGTTGTCAACATTGCGTACGTTACATAAGAGTCTACTGATTGTTTTCCAGTTCTCATATGTTGCCATGGAAACGGAGATCACGCTAACAAAAAGTTTTATATTTTGAGAGTGAATTTCTCCACAATATGAACACATGTAGATTCCATGTTTTATTTAGTTGCTAACTTGTTGTATGATCTCTATATTACACTGGAGGGAGATGTTTTCACGTCATTATTGGCACGACAGCGATGCGGTCAGGACCGAGGCACCCACTCCTGTCATTCAATTGTTTGAATGTTCAATTTTGTCATTTTTTTAAAATGTCCGAATTATTGATAGATGTCGGAACAATTTGCCTTTTTGAAAGAATATTTGTCGGGGGAGCATGATGTTTTTTTTCATGTTTTATCGTCTTATCTTGCAGACAGCCTGTAGTAACGTCTCACAGTGACACCTAGCAAACGCAAAATACACACTAATCAGTCGTATGCTTGTGGTTATTGCACAAAGCTGCACCACCCCACTTTTCTTTTTTTTATTTACTTTTTTTAATAAATATCTACTGAGACCAAAATAAAAAACAAATAGCCAATTCAAATATTCTTTGGGTAAAGTTTAATATCATAAGGTTTTGGGATGAAATGATAAAATATTGGTTTGAAGGGACGTGAGAAGATGCTGCTGTGTCTGAAACATTTTCTGCTCCAGTCATTTTCTGTAATTAGTTGTTTTTTTTTCCTCAGACTGAACGATTCGGTTGTTTTTCAGGTGATGTGACAAATCCCTTGTTTCCTCTCGAAACTCCAACTTTCTCAGACACTATTTATATTTTGCTTCATTTCTTTGCATTATACTGACTGAGGACTTGGATAAGAACAAACACAAACACTGCTGGTTGTTCCAGTGCATTCGTTGTTGTGCAGGTCCATTCAAGGGGCTGGTTACAAATCTATTCAATATAGCAGCATGTTTGTAAGTCTGTCAGGTCCAAACTCAGTCTAGCCTGTGTTGATCAATTATTTTGTGCTCCTTTTTTATTTTAATTTAAATTTTGTATATTAAGTGTTTGTTTCATTCTTAGCTGTGTCTTATTGAGGCTCCAGTTGCAATCACTTGTTTTGCTCTTTTAATCTCAAACCCCTGGCGCTCTGATATCTACAGTATTTGGAATATACTTCAACACTCTACATTTGTTTTTCCCCATCACTTTTTTTATATTTTGTTTAAAGTCATAATCCATAATCCATCATAATCCATGCTTTGGGTTTTAGACCCTTTCCAAATCAAATCAGCCATTGTTTTTTTTTTTTTTGTTGTTTTTTTTTTTGTCACAGCTGAGTGACAAACCGCAGGTTACTGTTGCTCTTTTATTACGACTCTAAGCAAATAAAAAGTTAAGCTCTAAACCTAAAGGAAATTGTAATTACTGAAAACTCTGATCGGCTTTATGCTGTGGACTTTCTGCTGCCATGACCTGAGTCGGAGGGAATATTCTGTTAAAACAGCTTTATGTCCGAATGTAGGTTACAGTGACACACTGTCTTTCCCACATCGACTCTACTCGTCCTCGGCCCCTGAGCTAACTGGCCGATAATCCGTCAGCCAGTGCTGCTGCAGGGCTGCTGTTGTAGGTGAGAGACAAAAAACAACAATATAATTTATATTCGTACCTCAGGAATCTTAAAAATATTTATACAGTATGTGAACATTTTCCAAAAGCCTTCTGGCTTGTCCACTTGATCTCTGGTAGACGGGCAGCCATGTTCTTTTCTTTTCTTCTTTCTGTTGTTTAGTGTTCTCATGGTGGACTCGTGAACTTTAACATCAACCAGATTAGTTGTCAAAGATTACAACCGCCTCCTTTTAAACATGTAGTAAATATGTTTATAAGACCAAAGACTAGGGATGGATATTGTTAGGATTTTATCGATTCCAATACCGATACCGCTTATTGATGCCGATACTTATGGATTCTCCTATCGATACTTCTCTCCATAATTCTACTCTCTAATGCTCTAATTAGTTCTCTATGGGTTTTAAAATAAATGACCACATCATGGAGGCTGTATATAAAGTATCATTCTTGAGCAGCAAACCGCAGCAGGATTATTTGAAACGGTATTATTCCTGAGTGTTCTTGCTGTGCAGTAGTTTGGCTGCAGCTGCGGCATCACTTATAATCCGCCCGCTCTGACAGATATGAAACTGAAACAATTACTGGCCGACAGCTCAGATGACGCTCTGACCATTTCAGGCAATTAATGAACGCATTTATAACTATGGTTACTTGTAAATGCTAACCTGTGTTGGTGTAATTGATCTGAGTCCGTGTGGCCTGCAGGCCGCTCACATAATAAACTGGATGTCGGAAACTGCGTCTCTCTGACTGGAAGTGACGAACCTTCATGAAACGTCTCCACAGTTGCTCGTTTCAGCCCTCAGATGCAAAAGACTTCGAGTCACCACACTTTAAAAGTTTCTCTCCGCCGTCGACACAGAGCTTCTGTGAGGTTCCGACACTCAGACCTCAGGAATATTGCAAATAAACGAATGTCTTAATCGGAAACAGTTGGTGAGATCAAATTTGCAGGATAATGAATGAGGTAATATTAAATAGGAAATATATTTTTATAACCGCTTGAGTATTGATATCAGAATCGTTTATATCGATACGGAGCTCCGCCACTTTGGAATCGCTTCTGATTGGAATCGAGTTTCGATAACCATCCCTACCAAAGACACCTTTTCAGGAGAAGAACCTCGCACCACCTGTGAAGCCTTTTGGTGGAAAGGTTAGAATTTGTTCTTGCTTTGCTGCCTCGTTGACTGAGCAGCTGGCACTCAATAGTTCAACAATGAGTTTAACATCGTAGCAAAGAGGTCATCTGACCAAAACCTCACGGTCAACCAGTAGTGGACCTTTCAACTGAATAATCTTCAGTACACCAGCGAATTTACCAAGGAATGGCTTAAGAAGAAGAAATGGAGGGGAACGGAACGGCCCAATCAAAACCCGATTTAACCTGATTGAAATGTGGTGGAATTTAAAACGGGAAGCACATGCATGAAAACCCTGAACCATCCTGCAGCTGAGGGAATTTTTCATGTGGGAATGGTCACAAACTTTAGCAAACCAATGGTAGAGACTGTAGATAATCATGCAAAACACCTACAATATGTTATCTCTGCTAAAGAGCGGTAATCATGGCTTCCTTTTCACTGGAAAACTACATCTATTCATATTTTGGTTCAATAAATGATCAAAAAAGCACATTTCCCCTGAGTTGTTGTTCAAGTATATCACCTTCATCCATTGGCATTGTATCAAAGAGGATCAGATGTTGTCAAGTACATCAAGGGATGGACTTCGAGGGGGTAAATCACATGGACTATACAATGACATACACAACAGGAAATCAGGAAAAAAGAAAACTGTTCCTGCAGCACAAAATGATGCTTTTATTTTCAAACTGTGATCTCTGCTGCCAGCAGGAAACACCCTGGATGTTTGCAGCGTTCATCTGCGATACTGTCTGCCACAAATCCACCAATCCTTCTTGTCTGCGCAGCACTGTAGGAATGTAAAACTAAATTACATCGACACAAGTGGTATGTATGCAGCAGACGTAACAGCATAGCAAGAATACTCACAAGCCCACAGACGTTCAAAAGAAATATGTCACAGATATATTCTCAGACGGAAACAGAGTCAACCGACTCTTTACAAGCATGTAAACATCACCTAAACGTGCAGCTAGCCCTCTCCAACTCTAAACGCTCTTTTGGAAGCTATTTCTATGTTTAGAGCTGTAGTTTAGCTTCAATGACGGGTTGAGACTCACACTTTATAGCTCCACTTGAGACTGAGACTGAAGGTTAAGTGGAAACATCGAAGTAACTAAGTAATTATGGTTGAAATGTGGAGGCTGAGATTAGAGAGTTAATCTGGATATGAAGAGAAGACTTAACTCAGGAAGACAGGACATACACAGATAATCCTCACAGGACAGCTGTCAACCTGTCCTGATTGATCTGAGACACACACACACACACACACACACACACACACACACACACACACACACACACACACACACACACGCACACACGCACACACGTACACACACACACACACACACACACACACACACACACACACACACACACACACACACACACACACACACACACACACACACACACACACACACACACACACACACACACACACACACCCACCCACCCACACACACACACACACACACACACACACACACACACACACACACACACACGCAGTGGCACACAGAGACTTCACACAAACACTGTCTCAGACCTGTTTCCAGTCATACCACAGTTGGATTATGGACGTAATGAAAGCTGTCTTTGGAATTGCATCATCACAAAATCAGCAGCCCCCCCATCCATCCCTCTTCATCATAAGAAATCCCATAATCCTCCCTGAGCCAGGCCTTCCCCCAGAGGTGGGACCACACCCCGCTGTTCTGGAAACTGCATCTAAATATTTGTGTGTTTGAAACTGAGTGTTTAAACCGGCAAGAATCACGTCAGAGAAATGCAGCACATCAAATCAGAGCTGATTGGAAACCTGAGGATACTACGTCCCGCCCACCGATAGCTGTAACCTGACTGCACCACAGGCCTGTCAATCAAACAGACACGCCCCCAAAAACAGGTCTTCTTGAATCTTCTTTTCTAATGAATGAGGGATTATTTTCAGATGGACCTCCAGAAAACTAAGAAGAAGGAGTGACTTTAGCTAACAACACCGAGATAACTGATGGACACATTTTATTCACTTTGGATTTGATGAGAGAAGTTGAATGGGAGTCTATGGAGCCGGAGGCTTTTTGGAGCCAACCTCTAGTGGCACTCGCTGGTATTGCAGCTGAAGACACTTCTGGATCAGAACCATTTTACAGACCTGAAGCTACGAACACTTTCATATTAATTCAATGGATGTGACATAGCATACTGTAACTATGACAACACTGGAACAAATATTGATATTACAACATGTGGAGCAAATGCCATGTTGACCAGTAAAATGGAGCCTGATGCCGCCTTCTTTCTGCCCATAGATTGTCTCCATAGCTGCAGCACAGACAATTATTCCTGGATTAATTTGATTCTGAAGGAAAAAAAACAGGATTCTCAGGTAAGCTCTGCAGTCAGAGCAACATGTTCTGTTCTTTCTAAGCTTGTCTTCATGCACTGGACATCAGAAACAATGAAGCTCGGCAAGTGTAAGTCACGCTGAATCTAAAAATATACATTTCCTGTGTGTCTGCTAAGATCTGTTGACTGTGTGACTCACTGACTAAATATTTTGACACAAATTGCATCCCAACTGCTTAAAAACAAATAATTTTAAAGTCAGTGAGCCGCCAGCCTACACTGACTGTTGTTAGACCACCTGAGTACACCGATCCTTTTTATGTAGCACAATATCTTTCACTCACATCCTCCCACCGTGTCTCCCCGAAGGTTTGAAAACCTCTTCACTCAATTAAAAAGATGGGTTTTATTGTGTACGGGCAGCCGCAGGGCAGCCGCACAGCTGGAAGGACCGCCGGCCTCACAGGAGAACGTTAACGCTGCCCACACGATACAAAGTCCAGTCCTGGAGATACACATCAGGAACCAGAGAAAAACCACAGCAACACACCAGGGAGGAGAAACACACACACACACACACACACACACACACACACACACACACACACACACACACACACACACACACACACACACACACACACACACACACACACACACACACACACACACACACACAGTCAGACAGAAAGCTGCATTCTTCAGGGTTTACAAGCTCACGACGTATTAACACAGTAAACAGTATGATGAGTGTGGAGGAGTGGCTCAGACAGAGCAGCTGTCAGTCACCATGGAGACAGACCTCTGAACCTGAACCTCTGTGTGTCCTGTCCTCCTCTCTGTCTCCTGTCCCCCTCTGTGTCTCTTGTGATCCTCTCTGTCCTCCTCTGTGTCTACTGTCCCCCCAGTTTCACTACCTGAACATAGGTCTGTCCTCCCTCCATCCTCCTGGGTTCATTTGAACCAATCAGCATGCGCCGAACCTGCCGACTCCTCCCCCGCTGCAACTTCCTGCCGTGTCCACCAATGTTTTTTTTCCTGAGTACAGCATACTTATTAAATTGTTTTAATGAACAGCAGCAGCTCGACGAGGTGCTGAACGTTTATTCTGAGGCTGAACGCTCAACGTTCAGAGATTTTTCCGAACTTTTCTTCCAGTCACAGAGAGTTGAAAAATATCAACGCTGCGCTCGTCACGGTTACCAGCCGTCCAATCACAGTGAAGGAGGAGCTGAACAAACACCAGTATGAGTCCAGCTGACAGACTGTATTCACAGAGAAGAAAACTGATGCTTAAAATTCAATCTATTTTTCAGAATTGTAAAGTCACCAGTCAGTGACACTGTTCTGAAAATGGACTGCATCATTAACATATCTAGAAAATGATTAAGAGATATTGAAAATAATCCATAGCTGCTGCCAACTTCAGACACGTTTCTGTTTGACACAGTAACAAGTATTAGAATCAGGACCAGACATCTTGTGATGGGTTTAAAAACACAGGTTGTTTCTGTTCCTGTTAGAAGTATTAAGTTCCTTCACAGAACTTAAACAGTGAGATCCAACATTTGTTTTCCAACCAAAACCAAAGATATGAAATATTAAACACAGAAAAGAAGACAATCCTCACATTTTAGAAGCTGGAATCTGAGAGCGTTCAACAATTTTGTTTTAAAAATGCTTGAAAAAAAATAAAATAACTGCAGGCAACTAACGAAGCAACTACCAAAGAAATGAATGTGAGTGAGGATGTCAGCTCTAAGAAGCAAACCACTCCTGCATTAAAGGAACAGAGAACCACTGCTGCTGTGTTTCCTTCATGCAGAGCTCATTAGAACATACAGAACATCTGTGGCAGCAGGAGAGAAGAAATAATCCAAATAATGAGAATCTCAAAAGGATGAAATTTAGAATTCTGCCAGGTTTACTCTCGTGAGTCGTTTGCTGTGTTGGTATCTGAGTCCGCCAACGTTCTTCATCCAGCGAGCAACAAACCTGTTTGGACAGTAATAACTGCTGCTGGGCATCACCTGAAATCTGAAGTCTGGTGTCAGGATGCAGTCTAGCAGAAGTGTAACAGCAGGGGGCCGAGCTTCCTCACTACCAGGGGAGTCAAAGGAAGAAGTGGGATGTTCCTCACAAAAGGAAAAATATATATTAAAAAAAAAAAAATGGTAGCAGGATGGTAGCCCAGCTGCACTGACTTTGTCCGTTTGTCCCGCCCCTCCTTCATTGTGATTGGACGACGGCTGGTTAACATTTTCAAACTCTCACTGACTGGAAAAAAATAAATAAATGCAGAGCGTTGAGCACTCGATGCAGAATAAACGCTAGGCAGCTCGTCACGCTGCTGGACTTCATTAAAACAATTCAAACATACGTGCCGTACTCAGGAACAAGCACCGGACACGGAGTGTTGCCGAGTGTCGGCCGACTCGGCTCTTCTGGATCGGTTGAAACGAAGCCGAGGTCGACGCACGGTGAAACCGGCTCGATCCGGCCGGCTGATGAGCAGAAACACACTTCCATTTAAAAAGCATCAATTTGTTTTAGTTTTTTTCCACAAGCTATTACATACTTCCATATGTTCCCTTCTTCTGATCAGTGCTGGTGATTATTTAGAAAGAAATCCCTTCATTCAGCACATATACGACTTCAGCAGTTCAAAGGGGAAGACGCATCAGTAACACGCCTGAGGTCAAAGTCCGCCACGAAGGTCATTCACTCAGGAAGAGTTGTTTGCACATTGTTTTGATCCAGTTATGTTATATCATAAATACAGCTCGGTCTTTAGTTCATCTTTCTTTAGTTTAAATTAGCGGGAAGTGACAAAAATCGTACAATTAAAATGTTTTATTGTGGCACCAAAAGCACGCTGACAAAATGTGGGTCCACATCACTAATGATGATCCACCTTGAAGAAAAGCTGCAAACAGTCTGAAATGCTGTTGGTTTTTTTTAGCTGTTTTCAACGAGAAGAATTAATTTTAATGAGATTTCCTTTTTTTGTTGAAGAAGGACGACATTAGCTGCACAGTAAACATCATCTTTCAGTTCCTCCTGGTTCATTTCTGTTGGTTCCATGTTTTTCAGAGGGCATGATAATGACTTCATTATGTTAAAACAACAGTGCAGTGACTCACTGTAAAGAAATGTCTGGGTTTTAAACCAGCAACCAGGCAAACCTATGAGCACGGCTGTATTTATTTGTGCTGGTAAAGTCGAAAAGAGACTTTTCCAACTGACGAATTCACTCAGTTTCTAACTGTTTCCACCAAATCTGCAAGTTCTGGAGCTGCACTACTAAAGATTTTCACCTTTCAGGCTTCAGACCACCATCTTTAATCTTCACCGGCCGGACGAGTTCTGAAGTGATGAGGACAGACAGAGACACTGTCCTGATTGTTCTGAAGTGATGAGGACAGACAGAGACACTGTCCTGTTTCCATAATTTATGTCTGATTACAGGAACTTAATCATCACTGCCAGCGTGCACCACAGTGACTGTCACACCTATTTTACCCACAATGCATTGAAAAGGTCGAGGTTTGACCAGTAAGAAATGTTTCTGTGGCTTTTTTTTTTTTTTTATCAAGGTCTTTGAGAGTGTTTGATTATTTATCTCTTCTCGTCGATTACAATTTAGTCGAACATTAGGGAGCAACTGATTTACAGTAGAAGAGGATTTTAGCTCGGCACATCTGATACCAAACAAAATGAATGTAAAAATAATGATGGTTGTCATGCCGACACGCTCACGACACTAATATGAAGCAGAAGGTGCTGTCGTTACTTCTGCATGTATTTTCTTCTAGAGCAAAGTGTTAAACACATGTTGAACTGAAGTCTTCCAGGTTCATCCTCTGGGGACTGTGAGTGTCTCAAACTGCATCCATTCATTCACAAACGTCCCCGACACGTCCTCAGTCAGAGACATCGTTCAGCTCCACTTCCTTCACTTCCTGTTCAAACTCTGGAACTCAATCTTTTCTGCATCAAATACGGCAACAACGTTTTCCCTTTTACACCACTCAGTCCTCCACACACTCCTTACTGAGAGGAGACGTCCTTCATGGGACAGAAAGAGCTGAGACGGAGATGGAGACGGAGACGGACGCACAGGAAGACAAATAGGTGGACAGGATTCAGGAGAACAGGAACAACCGCACCTGGAAAAGCACCATGGGAGTACACACACACACACACACACACACACACACACACACACACACACACACACACAACACACACAGACACACACACACACACACACACACACACACACAGACACACACACACACACACACACACACACACACACACACACACACACACACACACACACACACACACACACACACACACACACACACACACACACACACACACACACACACAGACACACACACACAGACACACGTATTGCTATCCTTAGTTTGTGTGTAGAAAAATCCAGAAGATAACATGCACCGCTGGCTGTTGTTCGCAGCACAGATTGTACTTCCTCCGTTTTTGTGTACAACCCTCAACAGACGGTCGAAACAAGAGTGGACACACACACACACACACACACACACACACACACACACACACACACACACACACACACACACACACACACACACACACACACACACACACACACACACACACACACACACACACACAGACACCTCGAAAAAAAAAAAATCCAAACAAAAGTCTGACCAGGCGCATCAAACTACTAATCTGAGATTAAAGTGCCTCGTTTAACATTTTTCAAACGAACAGCATTTCACCCGTCTGAGCTCTGCAGTAACTGAGTTGGGACAAGAGGCTCGCTGTAGTCAGCCTGGTTATGGAAAAGCTGTGACTTGCATGTGAGGCGTTTAGGGAACATCTGCAGATTGTAGCTGCAGAAAATAACCTGGGTTACACTCTCCCCCACTAAACTGCACCGGTCTCTGCAGAGTATCAGTCTCATGCCACCAATCAGAGAGTACATTCAAAAACTTTATGAAATTCTACACAAGATTATATTGTGTCAGTTATATTTGATCACAATTAGTTTTTGGTTAAATTTTCCAAAAAGGAATTATTTTGTTGAGTTACTGCCTCCATTCAATCCATCCAGATACAACAATAAGGCATTTATGTGTTTTTTATTTCAGTGTGGACTACACAATGAAGATTTGTGTGGCGACTGATGGATCGTTGTGGTGAGCTGAAATTTATTATCGTCACGGGTGTCGAAGGTCAGAAAATATACAATCACCAGGGGTGTTAACTTTACACTGTGCTTTGCTGAAACGTAAGCAGCTTAATAAGCACTTCGAAGTCCCGCTAGTCTCACCTGTGCACCTAGTGCTAGTCTCACCTGTGCACCTGGTGCTAGTCTCACCTGTGCACCTAGTGCTAGTCTCACCTGTGCACCTAGTGCTAGTCTCACCTGTGCACCTGGTCCTAGTCTCACCTGTGCACCTAGTGCTAGTCTCACCTGTGCACCTGGTGCTAGTCTCACCTGTGCACCTGGTGCTAGTCTCACCTGTGCACCTGGTCTTTTTGTCAGCCTGCAGAGCTGCAGCAGACCACCAAGAAACTAGAGAAACTGGAGGAACATGCTGCATTTCTACAAGACAGAGAACAGTCGATGTGTGTTGAAGCCAGCAGCTGACTGACAGCAGAGCAGCCTCTCCAGTCGACGACCACAAGGCCCAAAAAAGGCAACGAGATCGAGTCAGTTTCTAGTCAAAGTTCAAGATAACAGGGACAATATACTGAAACAGACCGGAGAAAAGTGAATGTTGATCTAAAATATGAGACATGTGCTGTGTTCCAGATGTTGTACTTGTGTACTAGCTCTCAGCGGTGGATCTGACCGATCTGATTGGAAACCTAACGATACTACGTCCCGCCCATCGATAGCTGTAACCTGACTGCACCACAGGCCTGTCAATCAAACAGACACGCCCCCAAAAACAGGTCTTCTTGAATCTTCTTTTCTAATGAATGAGGGATTATTTTCAGATGGACCTCCAGAAAACTAATAAGAAGGAGTGACTTTAGCTAACAACACCAAGATAACTGATGGACACATTTTATTCACTTTGGATTTGATGAGAGAAGTTGAATGGGAGTCTATGGAGGCTTTTTGGAGCCGACCTCTAGTGGCACCCGCTGGTATTGCAGCTGAAGGCACTTCTGCATCAGAACCATTTTACAGACCTGAAGCTATGAACTCTTTTATATCCAGTCTGTGGTTTTGTAACATGATTTCTTTGAGTCTAGATATTGTTTAGTAATATTTAAAGTCTGAATTTCTCTCCCTGAAATCTGTGGCAGTAAAATTAAAATCATGGTTACCATGACTTCATGTTGAGGCCCCCCCCTGCTACATTACAGTCTCTGTGCTTTTTAAACACCCTTGTCACAGCTATGAGCAGTTACATTACACACACATGCAGACCAGGCGTAGGCATGAAGTTGCTGCTTCATCCTGTTTCTGTTTCTGCGGGGCTCTTTTATTGATGATAATGACGATGATGCGAGAGGACGGGTTGATTTTAGCCGGTGAGAACATGAATGAAACTCTGATTGGCTGTGACAGAATCATCATCGTCCTCCCTCCTCACTGACCACTGGAAGCGAAAGAAATGGCCGCTGCTCCTGATTGGTGCTGACAGAAGCCCCCCCCCCCCCCCACACACACACACACACACTCCCACCCCCGTAGTAATTTAACTGAGCTCTGATACAGAAGTGTTTCCCAGGAAAGCAGCAGTACAATGAGCTTTCACCTGATATGGAACAAAATAAGCTCAGTTTCAATTCAGGCTGGGTATCTTTAAAAAATGTAGATATGGATTTTATCAAGAAAATTATATTCCACATTACAGTATAAATCTTTTCATGCAGTCTAAAATAGCAGAGGTAACCCTGGTTATTTGTATGTAAGCTACAGTTAGATGACAGCGAGGATGGTGCACACAGAGAAGACTGACTGCAGTACTGACATCCACAAGTCAGACAGGCATATTGCCAAAAATGTATTTGAAAAAAGTGAAATAAGTCATTCTCATGTAAGATTTACCTGAAAGCAGGTGATGTTATCTACACTCGAGGACAGCCTCTGTAATGTACAATAAGTTCTGTACTAGCTCACTGACCCCGGTGGGGTTAACTCCTGCAATAAACGTTCTTAAACGGATCAGTATGGAGGTGGTAGGGATAGGCATTTCATCATAGGCTGTACAGACTGTATATACAGATGCATACACACTATATATACTGTATATATAGATATATAATGTACTGTATATACTGTGCATTTTATATTTTATATTTTTTACTGATATTTTACTGCTTTCTATTATTCTATTATTATCTTATTGCTTCCTGTATGCTGCTGTAGCGAAAAAAAAATTCCCCTCGGGGATTAATAAAGTAACTACCTAACCTAACCTAACCTAACCTAACCTAACCTAACCTAACCTAACCTAACCTAACCTAACCTAACCTAACCACCTATATGTTTATAAAAGAGGAGGTGTGAGAGGTTTGTTACCAGTGGAGTTTAGTGATGTGTCAGAAAAGAGAGTCATGATGAACCCAAATCATTTCTTTTCAGCTATGTCAGCTTCTTTTCCTGAATTGTACATATTTTAACTCTCTCCACACTTTTTCTAATCTCAAGTTAAACCTCACGTTTGCTCTTGAACAATTCTACTGTTAAATCTTTGACCAACGTTCACTAACTTGGTGTTTTGGTGCTGCTAGCTTAGCAGTTAGCAATGTCTTCCCTCTCTCCCTCCACCTCTTCTGGTTTTTCCTGTTTAGTTACGACCCTGCCTCCCTTAATGATAATGTTACCTGTAATAAATGTAGTGTAGTTAGGGCTCTGGAGGCCAGGGTCACCGAGGAGGAGGAGGAGGAGTGTAGTTAGGGCTCTGGAGGGTCATAGAATTAGAATCACGGCTGTGAACCATGCTAAACAACCAGGTAGCTGTAGGAGCTCCTCAGGGAGGGGGTGGGGGGTGTACAGCTGTCCAGGATACAGGTTTAGTTAGCTGGTCCTCCGCAGCACCCGAACAGCCGGGTGGCTGGGGGAAAGTACAAAGGAGACATAGTCCCAAGAAGAATCCCACGGTTCATCACCGACCTTCACGTCTCCAACTGATGTTCCACACTCTGTGAAACATCTGCTGAGAAACCAACTCTGGTTATTGGAGACTGTATTTAACATGAAGTTAGTGAAACTAGGGGACAGAGACAGATGTCTTCCAGGAGACAGAGTCAGATGTCTTCCCTGGGCCAGAGTCAGATGTCTTCCCGGGGCCAGAGTCAGATGTCTTCCCGGGGCCAGAGTCAGATGTCTTCCAGGGGACAGAGTCAGATGTCTTCCCGGGGCCAGAGACAGATGTCTTCCCGGGGCCAGAGTCAGATGTCTTCCCGGGGCCAGAGTCAGATGTCTTCCAGGGGCCAGACTCAAGATGTCTTCCCGGGGCCAGAGAGAGAGAGAGAGAGAGAGAGAGAGAGAGAGAGAGAGAGAGAGAGAGAGAGAGAGAGAGAGAGAGAGAGAGAGAGAGAGAGAGAGAGAGAGAGAGAGAGAGAGAGAGAGAGAGAGAGAGAGAGAGAGAGAGAGAGAGAGAGAGAGAGAGAGAGGGGCCGGCGACATTGAATCAAACCTGAAACTGCTGACTAAGGCTAATCATAAAACCAGTCAGATTGTTATTAACGTCGGCAGTAACGACACCCGGTTACGCCAATCGGAGGTCACTAACGTTAACGTGGAATCGGTGTGAAACTTTTCAAAAACAATGTGGGACTCCGTAGTTTTCTCTGGACCCCTTCCTAACCGGACCAGTGATGATATGTTCAGCCGTACGTCTTCACTTCACCGCTGGTTGTCGAGGTGATGTCCCGCTAACAATGTGGGCTTCATTAACAACTGGAATACTTTCTGGGGGAAACCTGGTCTGATCCGGAGAGACGGCATCCATCCTGCTTTGGATGGTGCAGCTCTTCTTTCTAGAAATATGGCCATGTCTCTTAACAGCCCTAAAACCTGACATCAAGGGTTGAGGCCAGGACGCAGAGTTACAGTCTTACAGCTCCTCTGCAGCTTCTTTAGAGCTGTCACTCACCCAAAACCTTCAACATCCTGTAGAGGTTGTGTCTGTACCCAGACCACCGATATTTAAAAAAACTCAACAAAAGATGGATCAATGAAAATGTAATAAAAATTGATCCTACCAAATTAATGGATCAAAAAAAATCTGACAATTAAAAGCACACTATTAAATATCAGATCTCTCTCGTCTAAATCTCTGTTAGTAAATGACTTGATAACTGATCATCAGATTGATTTACTCTGTCTCACAGAGACCTGGCTGCAACAGGAAGAATATGTTAGGATTAATGAAGCAACTCCTCCCAGTCATATTAATTATCATATTCCTAGAGATTCAGGCTGAGGAGGAGGAAGAGGAGGAGGAGGAGGAGGAGGAGGAGGAGGAGGAGGAGGAGGAGGAGTGCCAGCAATCTTCCACTCAAGTTTATCAATTAATCCAAAGCCTAAACTTAGTTATTAATCATTTGAGAGTCTGACTCTTCGTCTCTCACCCAAACTGGAAAGCAGAGAAACGGATTATATTGTTGTTGTTTATCTCCCACCTGGTCCTTATTCAGAGTTTCTAACTGAATTCTGACTTTTGATCAGATTTAGTGCTGAGTTCAGATAAAGTGATGATAGATAAAGTGATAACATTCATGTTGACGTGGACAACGACAGCCTCAGTTCTACTTTCAGCTCATTATTAGATTCTATAGGCTTTTCTCAGAATGTAAATAAACCCCGTCACCGTGGTAACCACACCCTCCATCTGGTTCTGTCGTATGGGATGGAAACTGAAAATGTAATAGTATTTACTCAAAACCCTGTTTTGTTGGACCACTTCTTATCAACATCTGAAGTTCCAATAATGGACGACACAGCATGTGGGAATAAATCCCACTACAGTAGATGTCTGTCAGATGATGTCGTGGCCAAGTTTAAGGAAGCAGTTACATGTTTATCCTCTTCGATGCCGTGTGTTAAAGCAGTGGAAGACATCTACGTTGATCTTAGTCCCACACAAGTGGATCATCTGGTAGAAAACACTGCAGTATCTCTGCTACAAGTCTAGATGATGTCGCCCCTCTGAAGAAGAGAGTCATGAACCAGAGGAAGTTGTCTCCATGGTACAACTCAGAACTACGCTCTGCTAGGCAGCGACTAGAAAGATGGAAAGGAAATGGAGTTCCACTAATTTAGAAGAATTTCACCTGCCTGGAAGGAAAGTCTAAGATTATATAAGAAAGCTCTTGGTAAGGCCAGAACTTTATATTATTCATCATTAATAGAGGACAACAAGAACAACCCCAGGTTTCTTTTCATCACTGTAGCAGGCTGACAAAGAGTCCCAGTTCTGTTGAGTCCTCTGTTCCTTCAGCTCTCAGCAGTAATGACTTCATTAACTTCTTTACCAATAAAATTCTTACTATCAGGGAGAGAATCGGGCCGACCCTTCCTGACACCATCACTGATGTGTTGCTAAGCAACAGCAGCCCTGAAAGCAACTGTAGGACCAGATGTAAACTTGGAACATTTCTCTCCTGTTGAGCTCTCTGAGTTAACTAGAATTATTTCTTCATCTGGATCCTCTAGCTGTCTGTTAGATCCCATCCCAACTAAACTTTTTAAGGAAGTCTTCCCTTTAATTAATACGTCCATATTAGATCAGATCAACCTATCTATTGTAACTGGTTATGTACCGCAGGCTTTTAAAGTGGCTGTAATTAAACCTTTACTTAAAAAGCCGACTCTTGATCAGCTGTTTTAGGAAACTACAGACCAATTTACAACCTGACGTTTATTTCTAAAATCCTTGAAATAGTTGTTTCAAATCAACTTTGTGATCATTTACAAAGGAATGATCTGTTTGAAGATTTTCAGGCTTTAGAGTTCATCATAGCACAGAAACAGCTCTGGTGAAAGTTACTAACGACCTTTCATTAGCCTCAGATAATGGACTCGTCTCTGTACTTGTTCTTCTGGACCTCAGTACTGCTTTTGATACGATTGATTATACGATCTTATTACAGAGATTAGAAGACGTTACGAGGATTAAAGGAACTGCATTAGACTGGTTCAAATCCTACTTATCAGATAGATTCCAGTTTGTCCATGTCAACAATGAGTCTTCCAGACAAACAAGAGTTAGTTATGGAGTTCCACAAGGCTCAGTGTTAGGCCCAATACTTTTTACTTTGTACATGCTTCCATTAGGAGATGTCATCAGGAGGCACTGCATCAACTTCCATTGTTATGCAGATGACACTCAGCTATATCTTTCTATAAAACCAGATGAAACTAATCAGTTAGCAAAACTTGAAGCCTGTCTAAAAGACATAAAGGCCTAGATGACCAAAAACTTCCTGCTTCTAAATTCAGACAAAACGGAAGTTCTTGTACTTGGTCCTAAACACCTCAGAAACTCTTTCTGTAATCACTTAGTTACTCTAGATGACGTTGTCTTGGCCTCCAGCAAAACTGTGAGGAACCTTGGAGTCATCTTTGATGAGGATTTGTCCTTTAGCCACCATATGAAGCAAATCTCCAGAACTGCCTTCTTTCATCTACGTAATATTAATAAAATCAGGAAAATCCTTCCTCAGCGTGATGCAGAAAAACTCATTCATGCGTTTGTTACTTCTAGACTAGATTATTGTAATTCCTTGTTGTTAGCATGTCCAAATTACTCATTAAAAACCTGCAGCTGATCCAAAATGCTGCAGCAAGAGTACTGATGGGATTTAGCAAGAGAGATCATATTTCTCTAGTTTTAGCTTCTCTTCACTGGCTTCCTGTGAAATCAAGAATAGAATTTAAAATTCTCTTGATGACTTACAAAGCTCTACATGACCAGGCTCCATCATATCTTAGAGATCTTATAGAACCATATAATCCCAGCAGAGCACTTCTCTCTCAGTACGCTGGTCTACTTGTGGTTCCTAGAGTTTCCAGAAGTAGAATGGGAGGCGGAGCTTCAGTTTTCAGGCTCCTCCCCTGTGGAACCAGCTCCCAGTTTGTGTTGGAGGGGCAGAAACCCTCTCTAGCTTTAAGATTAGACTCAAAACGTTCATTTTTGATAAAGCCTATAGTTAGGGCTGGCTCAGGTAGACCTGAACCAACCCTTAGTTATGCTGTTATAGGCCGAGGCTGCTGGAGGACCTCGTTACAGGCTGAGCTTATTTTCTTTCCTCCTACTCTTTAACTGACTCATACCTCACCATCTTTTTCTCTCCCATAGTTTCTTCTTATTATCTGTTGTCTCCATTCAGTTCCTTCGCTCGTATAGTTTCTGTTCTTTCTTTTCCAGATGTCCCGTCATGGAGCTGCATGTCTCTGCTCTGCGCTTATCGTCTCCACCAACAGTTCTTCTCTTCTATCTCTATGTTGTCCTTTTCTCTCTATGCTCTCCTCTCACCCCAACCAGTCGAGGCAGATGGCCGCCCATCTCTGATCCTGGTTCTGTTAACAGATGCTCCGCCCACCTCTGATCCTGGTTCTGTTAACAGATGCTCCGCCCACCTCTGACCCTGGTTCTGTTAACAGATGCCCGCCCACCTCTGAGCCTGGTTCTGTTAACAGATGCTCCGCCCACCTCTGATCCTGGTTCTGTGAACAGATGCCCCGCCCACCTCTGAGCCTAGTTCTGTTAACAGATGCTCCGTCCACCTCTAATCCTGGTTCTGTTAACAGATGCTCCGCCCACCTCTGATCCTGGTTCTGTGAACAGATGCCCCGCCCACCTCTGAGCCTAGTTCTGTTAACAGATGCTCCGTCCACCTCTAATCCTGGTTCTGTTAACAGATGCTCCACCTACCTCTGAGCCTAGTTCTGTGAACAGATGCCCCGCCCACCTCTGAGCCTGGTTCTGTTAACAGATGCTCCGCCCACATCTGAGCCTGGTTCTGTTAACAGATGCTCCGCCCACATCTGAGCCTGGTTCTGTCGGAGGTTTCTTCCTGTTAAGAGGGAGTTTTTCCTTCCCTCTGTTGGAGGTTTTTCTCCCTTAAAGAGGAGTTTTTTCCCTTGAATTGAATTGAATTGAATTGAAATTTTCATTCTCGCTCTTAAATTTTACTCTTCTATGGAAAGTGGAGTAAAAAAGCTCTTCTGTCACTATTCATCCGTACTGATTACCTGTGTTTTACACCTGATAGCGGCACAACAGCAAAATCGATATAAATTTGCCATGATTATCACTTGTTATCAGGGTTCCCGTTTTGATAAATGGAAACCAAAATTTAAACATACAAAAAAAAAAAAAGCCTGATTTTCCAGAACCTGGCCTAAAAAATTATTAAATTCCCTGACTGTAAAAGAGTTTTTAAAATACCCTGATATTCCCTGATATTTTCTGATATTCCCTGATATTCTCTTATATTCCCTGATATTCCCTGATATTAAGTGATATTCCCTGATATTTAGTGATATTCCCTGTTATTCCCTGTTATTCCCTGATATTCTCTGATATTCCCTGATATTACCTGATATTCAGTGATATTCTCTGATATTCAGTGATCTTCCGTGATGTTCTGTGATATTCAGTGATATTCCCTGATATTATCTGATATTCCCTGATATTATTCCTTGGTATTCTCTGATATTCTCTGATATTCCCTGATATTATTCCTTGGTATTCTCTGATATTCCCTGATATTCCCTGACCTGTGGGAACCCTGTTATCTTTAGAATGGAGTGTTTTTTCACAGAGCATTGTTCACCATAAACACACAACAAACATAAACCTCCACTTCTTATAATACGGTCTCCATCTGTTTTAATCTGGCCGGCAGCAGGGCTGAATAATGTGATGGTTTATTGATTTGTCAAACAAATATTTCTATTCCTGCTGAGGTTTCCATCCTTGTAATATCTTTAAGGATTTGGGCTTTTAGGCTTTTGCAGGCATCAATAAATCAAGACTGATTCATCATATTGGATTTACAGAATCAAAATGATGAACGACATATCTATTCATCCATTAATTATTTATATCTGGTACGGGGTCAGGATAAAGCCATGCCTTCGCCATTCTTTAGACGAAGGCATGGTACACCAGTCCACAGAACCAATCTATCACATACTCAATTTACTGTATTAGCCGAAAACAAATAATCCAATCAGCGTATTTCATCCGTCAAAACAACTGAACGTCCAGAAAATATCTCTCCATATAATATATATAATACGAGTAATCTCTGTATGTATGAGGACTGTTCGTCCAATGTGCTTCCAACTCGGTGTGTGTTACTGGAGATTGTGCTCTGGAAAAGGCGCCACGAAACATTTGATTATTAATAAATTGTTTTTAAACTTTTAAGCCTGAAAGGCCCCCAATTGGGGGTTAGGGAGAAGACTTAGCAAAAATATTATTAAAATATGGACATATATACTGATATTTACACATCTGAACAAATCTCACAAGTGTTCCTTTTATTATTACACCAACATTGTTCAAATAGATCTTGTGGTTGCAAAGATTTACTCTTTTTATTATGGGTCTGCAATTTTCAAGCAGAGGTCTAAAAAAAATAAGTGTTTTTAAAAGTGAAAATGCGACATGAAAACAACAGCACACTGGAAAACTGCTGACCTGGCAACTCAGCTATAGTGGGCGTGGCCTCACTGAGAGTAGAAAGAGTAGAAGCCGCCGTGACCATCTTCTCCCCCGGCTGGCCTCAGATCACATCTACACGCGTCTTCATTATCTAATGATGCTGTGGACCGTCTGCTATTTCACTGTTCCAGATGTTGTACTTGTGTTCCAGAAGTTGTACGAGTGTTCCAGATGTTGTACTTGTGTTCCAGATGTTGTTATTGTGTTCCAGATGTTATTATTGTGTTCTAGATGTTGTTCTTGTGTTCCAGATGTTGTACTTGTGTTCCAGATGTTGTACTGGTGTTCCAGATGTTGTACTGGTGTTCCAGATGTTGTTCTTGTGTTCCAGATGTTGTACTGGTGTTCCAAATGTTTGTTATTGTGTTCCAGATGTTGTACTGGTGTTCCAGATGTTGTTCTTGTGTTCCAGATGTTATTATTGTGTTCCAGATGTTGTACTTGTGTTCCAGATGTTGTTCTTGTGTTCCAGATGTTGTACTGGTGTTCCAAATGTTTGTTCTTGTGTTCCAGATGTTGTACTGCTGTTCCAGATATTGTACTTGTGTTCCAGATGTTGTTCTTGTGTTCCAGATGTTGTTCTTGTGTTCCAGATGCTGTACTGGTGTTCCAAATGTTTGTTATTGTGTTCCAGATGTTGTCCTTGTGTTCTAGATGTTGTTCTTGTGTTCCAGATGTTGTACTTGTGTTCCAGATGTTGTACTGGTGTTCCAGATGTTGTACTTGTGTTCCAGATGTTGTTCTTGTGTTCCAGATGTTGTACTGGTGTTCCAAATGTTTGTTATTGTGTTCCAGATGTTGTACTGGTGTTCCAGATGTTGTTCTTGTGTTCCAGATGTTATTATTGTGTTCCAGATGTTGTACTTGTGTTCCAGATGTTGTTCTTGTGTTCCAGATGTTGTACTGGTGTTCCAAATGTTTGTTCTTGTGTTCCAGATGTTGTACTGGTGTTACTGGGGGAAGTGTCATGTGGTACATGTATTTGTTGGTGTACTGGGGGAAGTGTCATGTGGTACATGTATTTGTTGGTGTACTGGGGGAAGTGTGTCATGTGGTACATGTATTTGTTGGTGTACTGGGGGAAGTGTGTCATGTGGTACATGTATTTGTTGGTGTACTGGGGGAAGTGTGTCATGTGGTACATGTATTTGTTGGTGTACTGGGGGAAGTGTCATGTGGTACATGTATTTGTTGGTGTACTGGGGGAAGTGTCATGTGGTACATGTATTTGTTGGTGTACTGGGGGAAGTGTCATGTGGTACATGTATTTGTTGGTGTATTGGGGGAAGTGTCATGTGGTACATGTATTTGTTGGTGTACTGGGGGAAGTGTCATGTGGTACATGTATTTGTTGGTGTACTGGGGGAAGTGTCATGTGGTACATGTATTTGTTGGTGTACTGGGGGAAGTGTGTCATGTGGTACATGTATTTGTTGGTGTACTGGGGGAAGTGTCATGTGGTACATGTATTTGTTGGTGTACTGGGGGAAGTGTGTCATGTGGTACATGTATTTGTTGGTGTACTGGGGGAAGTGTGTCATGTGGTACATGTATTTGTTGGTGTACTGGGGGAAGTGTCATGTGGTACATGTATTTGTTGGTGTACTGGGGGAAGTGTCATGTGGTACATGTATTTGTTGGTGTACTGGGGGAAGTGTCATGTGGTACATGTATTTGTTGGTGTATTGGGGGAAGTGTCATGTGGTACATGTATTTGTTGGTGTACTGGGGGAAGTGTCATGTGGTACATGTATTTGTTGGTGTACTGGGGGAAGTGTCATGTGGTACATGTATTTGTTGGTGTACTGGGGGAAGTGTGTCATGTGGTACATGTATTTGTTGGTGTACTGGGGGAAGTGTGTCATGTGGTACATGTATTTGTTGGTGTACTGGGGGAAGTGTCATGTGGTACATGTATTTGTTGGTGTACTGGGGGAAGTGTCATGTGGTACATGTATTTGTTTGTGTATTTGGGGAAGTGTCATGTGGTACATGTATTTGCTGGTGTACTGGGGGAAGTGTCATGTGGTACATGTATTTGTTGGTGTACTGGGGGAAGTGTCATGTGGTACATGTATTTGTTGGTGTATTGGGGGAAGTGTCATGTGGTACATGTATTTGCTGGTGTACTGGACGCTCACGCGACCATTGTGGTGAGGGCGGGCGAGCGAGCGGGAGAGGGTCGGTCAAGGACCAAGGAGACGCAGCGCGTCTGTGTAACCATGACGATGACATAGAATGAACTTTTCTGGCCACGTATTCAAGCGTGTCTTCACCCATGATCGCAGTGAGCCGTTCTCATTCTGATACAAAGACCACGATCATAAAGGTTTTAATCCATAGTTAGTACGCAGTCATTAAATATATGTAAGTGTTTCTTTCACAGCACTGATGGAGAACTGACGTCCATCCATCATCCATCCATCCTCCATCCATCCATCCATCCATCCATCCATCATCCATCCATCCAGCCATCCATCCAATCTATCCATCCATCCATCCATCATCCATCATATCTATCCATCCAACCTAACATCCATCCATCCATCATCCATCCATCCAGCCATCCAATCTAACATCCATCCATCCATCCATCCATCATCTATCCATCCATCCAACCTAACATCCATCCATCCATCCAACCTATCATCCATCCATCCTCCATCCATCCACTCATCCATCAATCCAACGTAACATCCATCCATCCACTCATCCAACCTAACATCCATCATCCATCCATCCATCATCCATCCAACATCCATCCAACCTAACATCATACATCCATCCATCCATCCAACCTAACATCCATCCATCCATCCATCAATCCATCCAACCTACCTATCATTCATCCATTCATCCAACCTATCATCTATTCATCCATCCAACCTATCATACATCCATCCATCCAACATCCATCCATCCATCCAACCTAACATCATCCATCCATCCATCCATCATCATCATCCATCCAACCTACCTATCATCCATCCATCCAACCTAACATCCATTCATCCATCCATCCATCATCCATCCATCCAACCTACCTATCATCCATCCACCCATCTATCCATCTATCCATTCATCCATCCATCCATCCATCCATCCAAAATATAAATGAGTCAGTGTGAACTTGGAGAACAAGGATTCATTCCTAACAACAAAATCTAGCAGCTAGAAACCCTTTAGGAACCAGCCCTGCCTTTCAGTAGATACAGAAGGTAAAGATACACATCCCACTGCAGAGACATGAACACTCCCGAAGAGAGGCAAGATCTGAGAGCGGAGGGGGAGGGGGGGGGGGGGGGGGGAAAGGAGGGGTGAGGGGAGGGGAGGGGGGAGAGGAGGGGGTGCTGGAATAAAGTAGGGCAATCCCCTGCATGACAAGAGGAGAGAGGGAAATACATGAGAGAGGGGGGGGGGGGTTAGAGGAAGGACATGGGGAGATGAATGTGCTCAGTGTGTGTGTGCGCGGCGGGGGGGGGGGGGGGGGCTGAATGAGACCGCATCACTGACTAACACTGCCTTAATAGGAAGGATGGAAGGAAAGGGGGGGGGGGTGTCACTACACAGGAAGTACAGGACAGTCACTGACCTCACAACACACAGACACACACGCACGCACGCACACACACACACACACACACACACACACACACACACACACACACACACACACACACACACACACACACACACACACACACACACACAGAGGACTGTATTTGTGTTGGGCTTTTGCCTGTTACTTGGATGTGATTAGAGAAGCCTGATTGGCTGCGGAGATGTTTCAGACGGCCCTTCACAATAAAAGCAGAAGCTGAGTGCAGTCTCTCTGACCATGCTCCCAGTGCGAACTGCCCTGTGCAGCCACAAGCTTCATTTCTCAATAAATCCACTGTCTCAGCAGTACAGCAGATATGGAGAATATATTTTTACAGCCCAGGAAGTCAAACTGTCCGACTCCCACTCAGAAAGCTCCGACACGAGCCTCATCAGAGCAGAAGGAAGCTGAACTACAGTATCTGTGAATGGGATCGTGTAACGAGACTCGTGGCAGCGGCATGCAAACATGTTGCATTAATTACACTCACAACATGCTCATCGACAGACATCACATGGGCTGAGCGCTCCCTGCAAGCAGAGAATGAGCAGCAGCAGCCAGACGAGACATTTGTGTGGTGAATTAATGTTAATTATGAACATGTCTCCCATTACAGACAAAGCAGAGAAAAACAAGCCAGCGTGGAACAAGTGTTCGACTGATGTTGATCGCTCAGATTCTCTAAAAAAATGTCACAGATCCTATAGTTCATCCTAAAATCAGTGCGTGAAGGTTTCTTTAAATTGTAAAACTACAGAAACGTAGACTTTTCTTCATTAAAACTAAAGTTAACATATTTACACCATTAAAAAACCAAATGTTTCGTTCAAAACGAATGCAAATACTGTACGTTCAAACTAGCAGCATCACTAATAACAAAGACGGCTGCTGACACTCAGCAGAGCGCACACTCCTACAAATGTCCACTTATTGATCTGCCTCCTGCTGGCACCCCGAGGTGTGGTCGATACTGATCACTCCTCGGATACACAACAGAGAAATATCCTGCTAAATTATCCTGTTTCATCATGTGGACAAAGCCTGGCCTTGGAACCCATGTTCACATACATGTAGACATACAGCTGTGGAATAAAGGTAGACTCTCGACAGTGCAGGTTTTTAAAGCCTACCGAAATACTTTGCAATTTAACTGACAACCAAAAAGTTAACACGTTCAATAACTAAATAAAAATTCCTCCTCCAACAGATGAATATTTGAATTCCTAACATAGAACTTACTGATAGAACTTTGTAGTTTGGCTTTCTTGAAGAAATTGTATTTTCTTGATTCCTGTTGTTCTGGTTTTGAACCCTCATGGTTGAAATAAACTTATTGTAAGTCGCTTTGGATAAAAGAGTCAGATAAATGAAATGTAATGTAATGTAATGTAATGTAACATAAAACATTCTCTTGGGTGTTTTAATATAGTCAGGTGTAAAGGTTTGTCCAGGTCATTATCCGAAGAATAGTGGAGCTGCATGAGTCTTGAAAGATGTTCAAAACCTGTCAGATGAGAAGTGAAACATCTTCAAGTCCAGTTGCCGTAAAATAACCCCAAAACACGCTCTGGGCCTTTGCTGCCACGACGGTTGGTGAAAGTTATGAATCCTCCAGTTCAGATTCTATCCGTCACCATCTTGTTAGTTCGGAGCGGTTTGGAGCAGGAAGTGACCATATTTGGACGAGCTGGAGGAGGAGCAAGCGGTGGATCTGATCAGAGCTGATTGGAAACCTGACGATACGACGTCCCGCCCACCGATAGCTGTAACCTGACTGCACTACAGGCCTGTCAATCAAACAGACACGCCCCCAAAAACAGATCTTCTTGAATCTTCTTTTCTAATGAATGAGGGATTATTTTCAGATGGACCTCCAGAAAACTAATAAGAAGGAGTGACTTTAGCTAACAACACCGAGATAACTGATGGACACATTTTATTCACTTTGGGTTTGATGAGAGAAGTTGAATGGGAGTCTATGGAGCCGGAGGCTTTTTGGAGCCAACCTCTAGTGGCACCCGCTGGTATTGCAGCTGAAGGCACTTCCGTATCAGAACCATTTTACAGACCTGAAGCTATGAACTCTTTTATATCCAGTCTGTGGTTTTGTAACATGATTTCTTTGAGTCTAGATATTGTTTAGTAATATTTAAAGTCTGAATTTCTCTCCCTGAAATCTGTGGCAGTAAAATTAAAATCATGGTTACCATGACTTCATGTTGAGGCCCCCCCCTGCTACATTACAGTCTCTGTGCTTTTTAAACACCCTTGTCACAGCTATGAGCAGTTACATTACACACACATGCAGACCAGGCGTAGGCATGAAGTTGCTGCTTCATCCTGTTTCTGTTTCTGCGGGGCTCTTTTATTGATGATAATGACGATGATGCGAGAGGACGGGTTGATTTTAGCCGGTGAGAACATGAATGAAACTCTGATTGGCTGTGACAGAATCATCATCGTCCTCCCTCCTCACTGACCACTGGAAGCGAAAGAAATGGTAATGGAGTCTATGGAGCCGGAGGCTTTTTGGAGCCGACCTCTAGTGGCACTCGCTGGTATTGCAGTTTAAGACACTTCTGGATCAGAACCATTTTTTAGACCTCAAGCTACGAACTCTTGTTAGCAGGTTTTAGATTATATTGTTTAGTAACTGACTTTCCTGAGACACAAATGTCAATAGCTGTCTGGATGAGTCTTACTACTTGAACACACAATGAATGTTATTTACAGTGCTTAATCTGGATTTTCATATTTGATTTCAACTAAATTTGATTAAACTGTAGGTTTGTTTAAAATACATCCAATCACCTGTGTAGTTCCTGAATACCAGTTAAAACCATGAGGAATACAAAGCACGGCCTTCTGCACTTTAATATTGTGAATACTGAATTCAGACACATCTCCACAGATTCAATATTTGAATTATAAATGTATGAACACAGGAGCTGGATGGAAATATATAGTGTGAAGGTGAAGCTCCTGAGCTTAAAGGCCCCAAAGGTGGAAATCCTTCACCACAAGGATGCAGGTTCCCATTTCCTGTGGTCAACCCGTGGGAGGAGCCACTGGGGCTTCTCTGCCCCACCCCCAACACACACACACACACACACACACACACACCCTCCAGGCAGCAATGACAGTGTTTAAATCAATATGGAGCTTCATCTCTTGCTGTGGCTTGAAGCAGCAGTGCAGGAAAATTGTGTTTTTGTGACTGAAAACTAAAACAGCGGCTAGACCTCCCAGAACCTTCTACAGAACCACCGATGCTTTCACAGACAGATCAACACAAAGCAGTTAAATGCTCTAATCACAGTCATGTTTCATTACAATACTGAACACAGATCAACACAGACTGTTGTCCCAACAGAAGGACTCGATCAGCTCAGTCCATCAGTCTAATCCACCAGCTCCATTATGGTTCAAATATCAGCAGGACTCTTAAAAACCCACCCAACAGCAGGGGATTATTACTGGAGCTGTCCCTGCTCCAATCTGTGTGTGTGTGTGTGTGTGTGTGTGTGTGTGTGTGTGTGTGTGTGTGTGTGTGTGTGTGTGTGTGTGTGTGTGTGTGTGTGTGTGTGTGTGTGTGTGTGTGTGTGTGTGTGTGTGTGTGTGGACTGACCGTTGAAGACAGCCTGTCCCTTTGCCGGCTCTCGGTCCATTTCGATGATGTATTCCTCCTGTGTAAACCCCTGAGTGCATGGCAACGACCTGTGCTTGCTTGACGACGGCCTCTCAGCCTCTCCACCGAGAACAACAAGCTGCAGAGGGGATGAAAGGAAATAAACTGAATATTCCGGCTGAATATGAACAAACAAAAAGAGAAATGATTATTACACAGCAACGATTTACATTTTCCATGTTTTCTTAATGGGGTTTTCTGTCCTGTCGTGCAACACTGATGCGTGGAATAGAAAATCAAATCCAGTTCAGCACCAGTCCAAACCAGGACTCCATTATTAATCACCACGAAGAGCAACACACAAATGGGTCAATTAATTTTGATGATAATTAGCGTCTAGACTTTTGTCTCTCCTGTTGTTTGCGCTTCAGCCCGACATGAAGCCCCCCCCTCCCCCGCCTCCTGCCCCCCACACACACACATTAATGCTCCTCTGCACAGCAGCAGAGGAGCATCTGTTGTAGGTTGTCAGTGTGAGGAGGGTTATTCTGTGATTAACGTAACCACGCCGGGGGAGGGGATGCTGCTGTGATTTGTTTTCCACTTAACCCAAAAACTTTAAACCTCCTTGTCCTCGCTGCCCATCCTGCCATCCCTCATGCTTATTAGCATCAGGAAAAAAGAAGTGATCACACATAACTCATAAAAACTCTGGTCTGATGCCAAGTTTGTGCAGAATGCTTCAAGATGACATTTAGAGGGCAGGAAGAGAGTGAAGCGGTGGAAATGAAGCGGGAGGAAGCCCAGACGTCATGTCACGACAGAGGATTGGATTCCAATCAGAGAAGTGAGAGTGAATTTAAATCAATATGACAACACAGATAATGACATTATCATTGATCATGAAGGTTCGTTGTTCAGTTTGAAAATAATAACAGAAAGCAATTTCACCATGAGGTCCACTTAGTAGCTACGAGATCATTTGTATATATACATATAATGTTAGAGGCTTCCTTGTACAATTTACAGAACCAGTTCTCTGAGATTCAGTTTTGTGTCCAAGTTAAATTGGTGTTATAACTGAAATATCCCGAACTGAATCGATATTGAATCAAATTGGAAATAGAATCGAATGGAATCGCGACCTTGTGAATCGGAATTGAATCAATTTGGGAATCAGTGGCGATACCCAGTCCTAGTGTGTACAGTACCAGCCTTTGTTTGATGATGTAACTTAAACTGCATATGGCATCTGTATACTTCACTGACTAATGATACAACATGTTCTGTGGAACCATGTGCTGTAATTACAGCCACATCCGGTTGGTGACGAGACATTCGGGTCGCAACAATGCAGAGGAGGCAGTTTTTGGAAATCATGTGAGAGGATATCATCTCTCACAGAGAAAAGATCATCAAAAGGGCACCCAGAAACAGGAATCAGGTCATACTGAATCAAACCCTGAACATGTTTTCCCATTTGGTAGAGCTGGCACTAAAGATCATTTTAGAAAACATGATCCATCAACGGAGAGTTTGATGACGGCTGTGCTGATGCAACACAGTGACCTACATGTGCTGCTATTAGAGCTCTAACTAAGGATTACTTTCTTTAACAATAAGCTAGTGATTTGTTTTTTGTATTTATTATTTGCTGACTTCTTTTTGGTTTTTTTTACATAAAACAAACAAAAGGAAAATAACAAAGGTGAGATTTTGTCTGTTGATGGTCTCTGTGTCGCGGAGAACCGATTTTGATTCCAATCAAAGACTCTCTGATTTCGAGTTGAGAGGACGAATCACCTCCTGCTCAAAGGAGCACGTTACTGTTTCTCCTGAACACTGATTGGAAACCTGATTGGTCTAAAACACTAAAAGACTCATTGTTTCAACAGATAATATGTCTTTGAAAGCAGAAGAAAATTTAAATAAAGCAACACGCTGGAAAGTGTTAAATATATATTTTTGGATGCTTCACTCACGCTGACATTTCCAAAACGTCTTTTAAGTGGTACTCACACTCTGAGACATCTGATGCCAGTCACTAGCTAACCATCCCTTCCAGGAAATTAACACAAATTCAAGAAAACTCCAAAATATTTGTGGAAGCTTGCAATTTATTTAAATTCCCGCAATATTTCCGCAAAAAATTTCATCAGCAGAATCTGAGCTGAAAGTATTAACGGCGCAAAGTAAATCTTTTCAAGCAAATCTTTCTTTATCAACACAAATAACTCCTCATTTCAACCAGAAAGTCTCTGCTGCTGTTTTCATCTCCAAATAAAACTCTGACAGGAGGAAACCGGAACAAGAGGAGAAACAGGAAGTGACGGGGTTTGTGGGAAATGTGTTCTTCACATTAAAATGATGTGATTAAATGTTTGTGATCAGAGGAAGTGATTCCATATTACTGGATGTTAAATGAGTTTTCTCCACACGTCCAGTTGTCAGAGACGTCTCTTTGTTTGTTTCATCCAGCAGGTCTATGTGTTGAATGAACATGAATTAAACAGCATCTAAAGCTCTTATTTTGAAAGGCTGATGTAGTCCTTGTTTCTATATTCCAGTCACAGACGCTCTGTTCTGGAAACACACGCAGCTTTTAGGATGTTTTTTAGCCACATGTTTCTCTAAGTTTAATAAGTAAATAAAAGAAAGTCGAATTCTTGCAGTTTTATGGGAAAAAAAACACTTTAAACTCCGCAAATTACATCGTTATTTTTTAGAAAATCCGCTGCAAAATCAAATGTTTTTGATCGCAACAATCACAAAAAAACCTGCAAAATCCTGGAGGGACTGACTTACATGTGACACGAGCACACCAGCAGCGCTAACACCAACACCAGCAGCTCTAACACCAGCAGCTCTAACACCAACACCAGCAGCTCCAACACCAACACCAGCAACACCAACACCAGCAGCCCTAACACCAACACCAGCAGCTCCAACACCAGCACCAGCAACACCAACACCAGCAGCCCGAACACCAACACCAGCAGCTCTAACACCAACACCAGCAGCTCCAACACCAACACCAGCAGCCCTAACACCAACACCAGCAGCACTAACACCAGCAACACTAACACCAACACCAGCAACACTAACACCAACACCAGCAGCTCTAACACCAACACCAGCAGCGCTAACACCAACACCAGCAACGCTAACACCAACACCAGCAGCTCTAACACCAACACCAGCAGCACTAACACCAGCAACGCTAACACCAACACCAGCAGCTCTAACACCAACACCAGCACGCTAACACCAACACCAGCAACACTAACACCAACACCCCTAACACCAACACCAGCAGCGCTAACACCAACACCAACAGCGCTAACACCAACACCAGCAACACCAACACCAGCAGCCCTAACACCAACACCAGCAGCTCTAACACCAACACCAGCAGCTCCAACACCAGCAGCACTAACACCAACACCAGCAGCGCTAACACCAACACCAGCAGCGCTAACACCAGCAGCGCTAACACCAACACCAGCAGCAGCACTAACACCAACACCAGCAGCACTAACACCAACACCAGCAGCTCTAACACCAACACCAGCAGCACTAACACCAACACCAGCAGCACTAACACCAACACCAGCAGCTCTAACACCAGCAGCACCAACACCAGCAGCGCTAACACCAACACCAGCAGCGCTAACACCAACACCAGCAGCACTAACACCAACACCAGCAGCACTAACACCAACACCAGCAGCTCTAACACCAGCAGCACCAACACCAACACCAGCAGCGCTAACACCAACACCAGCAGCGCTAACACCAACACCAGCAGCACTAACACCAACACCAGCAGCTCTAACACCAACACCAGCAGCGCTAACACCAACACCAGCAGCACTAACACCAACACCAGCAGCGCTAACACCAACACCAGCAACACCAACACCAGCAGCACCAACACCAACACCAGCAGCACAAAACCAACACCAGCAGCTCTAACACCAACACCAGCAGCTCTAACACCAGCAGCACTAACACCAACACCAGCAGCACAAAACCAACACCAGCAGCTCTAACACCAACACCAGCAACACTAACACCAACACCAGCAGCTCTAACACCAACACCAGCAGTGCTAACACCAACACCAGCAGCTCTAACACCAGCAGCACCAACACCAACACCAGCAGCTCTAACACCAACACCAGCAGCGCTAACACCAACACCAGCAGCACTAACACCAACACCAGCAGCGCTAACACCAACACCAGCAGCTCTAACACCAACACCAGCAGCGCTAACACCAACACCAGCAGCACTAACACCAACACCAGCAGCGCTAACACCAACACCAGCAGCTCTAACACCAGCAGCACCAACACCAACACCAGCAGCACAAAACCAACACCAGCAGCGCTAACACCAACACCAGCAGCAAAACAGCACTAACACCAACACCAGCAGCTCTAACACCAACACCAGCAGCAGCGCTAACTAACACCAGCAGCACTAACACCAACACCAGCAGCACAAAACACCAACACCAGCAGCGCAGCTCTAACACCAGCAGCACCAACACCAACACCAGCAGCAACACCAACACCAGCACACCAGCAGCACAAAACCAACACCAGCAGCACTAACACCAACACCAGCAGCACTAACACCAACACCAGCAGCTCTAACACCAGCAGCACCAACACCAACACCAGCAGCGCTAACACCAACACCAGCAGCACTAACACCAACACCAGCAGCGCTAACACCAACACCAGCAGCTCTAACACCAGCAGCACCAACACCAACACCAGCAGCACAAAACCAACACCAGCAGCTCTAACACCAACACCAGCAACACTAACACCAGCAGCACTAACACCAACACCAGCAGCACGAACACCAACACCAGCAGCTCTAACACCAACACCAGCACACAGTCAGATCTACAACATGACGTGAATGCTGAGCGCAGGAGATCTCCTCAAACATCTCCAAGCATTAGCGTGAAAAAGGCATGCTTGCATAAATCTGTAACAGTGGCATGTTATGTAAGTCCTGTTTGATCAAATATGTGATCAAGGTCATGGTCAATCAAACTAAAACAAAAGAAGCTGCCTTAAACATGGCAAATATTTAACATCTGATTGCTGTGTATAAGTGAAAAGAACTCATACTACAGACGCCTGCAATATAAATAGATTTGTTCTCTTCTCAGGTGTCTGATGACCCTGTTATTCAAAATGTCCACCCATTAATCACTGCTGCAGTCAGAAGATCTTCAGGGTTGATTAACTTGTCCAGCACCTGTCCTGCACAGTAGGTGATGGAATTAAAACCCATGATACGAGCAGGAAGTTAGACGCACCTGGACGTCTGGTCCATCTCCGTCCTCATTCCTTCCTTTAGTGTCTTTTCTCTTCCAGCTGTTCAGATAAATACCTTCACTGACACAAACATTACATATTGATGAAGCACAAGGGCTGACAAATGATAACAGTTTAGCACCAACGCCTCCAGCTCCACCTCCACCTCTACCTCCACCTTCACCTCTACCTCCACCTCCACCTTCACCTCTACCTCCACCTCCACCTTCACCTTCACCTCTACCTCCACCTCCACGGGAAACAGGTCAATATCCGAAGGGAAGATGGTATTTTCAGTCACTTTATAATTTTGCAGTTACATGAAACCTTCATCATCTTCCACGGAGCATTTCCTCCCGTGGAGCTCGCACACGATGCTCTGCCTGCTGCCGTTAACTGGTTTAACTCCACACCTGTCAATCAATGGTGATGCGTGACTAAATGTTTGACCGTATCACCATACCTGACATTCATCCATCCTTTGACCATATCCAGCAGCAGCACCGTCAGGTATGGGTTCTCAGCCGTGGTGAAAAGCTGCAAATTGTGGCGGCGAACTAACAAAAGGGGGATTTAAGGTGAGCTGACCCCACAGTTTGGAGTGTGAAGCATTGGTGATGGGTTTAGGTTAGGTTAGGTAGTTACTTTATTAATCCCCGAGGGGACATTTTTTCACTACAGCAGCATACAGAAGCTTTATTTTAGGACCTGACCTTTGACCAATTGCCACAACCCTGTCCTGTCTATTGATTGGTGCACCAAGGATCACCTCCTTTTTGGCCCCCTATGAGCATTCGGAGCTCCATCCAACATATAATTTGCCTGTGCAGTAAGGTGCCAGAGGTTTAATGGTTTAATACAAATGATCAAAGTCGTTTGTAAGATTCTTAATAGCCTCTTTATATTTTGCAGGAAAATAAAGTGTAACCTAAATTGACTAATCATTAAAATGTTGGCAGGTCCTTTAAAAAGTTAAAGGTTACTTGTGGGCATGGTACTAAGCAAACATCACAGCCTGGACTGTGCCCCCCTGGATGTCCCGGTCTCCTCTCGTCTAACGCCAAATCCAGTCATATTAGAGACGCCATGAGGACAGTCTCCTGCTGCAACACTTTATCTCACTCACAACGTCGGCTGGCACGAAAGCGTTGTATTCCCACGCATCGCAAAAACAAAACCAGCATTAAACGTTGTGTTAGAGCAGCAAGAGTGACTGCAACACATCAAACCAGCCAGATTTAACATGGTACTGTCACCGAGCACAGTAAGGAGGGAGACAAACCGGGAGACAAACCGAGCATCAGACACGACTCTTTACGCACGTCCGGGTGGAAGAGGACACAATAAAACTGCCATCTTTTTAGATGGAGATCAGCCCGTGCTCACCGCCATAAAAACCTTAAATATGTGGTTTATTGTGGTAGACTGAACTGGACAATAATGAAGCATTTTATTAGAGCAGGAAGCTCGTGAATATTACGACAACGCGACGCAGAAACAGGCGACAGACGGTAGCCTGACACCGAGGACGGACGGATGGTTGGACACCCTCCTGATGAGCCTCTTTGCCCGGACTCTCCTCCAGATATCATCGAACAGGGACCGTCATGCACCCACTGCATTTCTCTTGTTGGTTTGATAAATCACCGGTGTGCAGCGGGACCGTGGCAGGTCTGGGATCAGCAGCCTTTCTGCCAGTAGGATATGTGACTATAGGCTGCTTTTGTCGATAATTATCTCGTGAGAATAGCTGTAAAATAAGTGAAATGAATGAGGTGCAGAGCCGGATTCAATTGCATTGTGCTCCTCTCTGCAGAGCGCCTCTCTCCCGGGCATCAGGGCTCTGCTGCAGCTACATCCCACCGCAGATCACTCGCGGTAAAATTACTAAATATTTACCTGCACAGGCGCCACCAGCATCCAGACCCAAAACAGATGCATATTTTTGACGTTATAATTCCTTTTTCCAGAACCGGCAGACGACAGATTATTAATTCCCGTTTGAGCCCGGCGGCATGAGGTAGCCTTCCTCCCTCCACCAGCCCTCTTCTGTCTGTCTGCTCTGCCCAGCTCCGCGCCGCTCCAGCCTGCCTGGGACCTGCTCAACGCCGGCCCCCTCAGGCTCCGTGGCGCCCTCTAATGGACAGAATATGCAATTAGAGACGTTCAGGTTTGCCAATGCTGGTATTAAAAACATCTGCAAACAAGTAAACATTGCTTTTCAACATTTCTCAAAGTGTATATAAAATTTGAGTGCATTTATCATCATGCAATGAATGTTCCACCAAGGAGGTGAGATTCTAGGATTACAGAAAAACTACTGGCCTAGTGTTACACACTGGACTGACAAGTGTCCTCCGACTCTTACTGGAATTGCAATACAACAATAATAGCCTCGTATGAGCATCAGCATTTCTAGCTTCTGTCTTAACTGTCTCTCGTAATGACGGTCATACCTTGACAGCAGTTCACTCGGCCAAAATAGAAATAATTACTATAACTGTCAAGATATTATATGAAATACTTGTATGCAAAGTAACGATGCACTCACAAGGTAAAGTCAGCTATGACACCAGTTTTCATGAAACTTAGTGGAAGGGTGTAGAATAAGTCAAGTATTAAACTCATCAAATTTTGGAGCACATCTGAACCCCATGGTGGAATCCACAAGTAATTTTTCTCTTTCATGACCTGAGCATTTGGAATACTAGTAATATGTATTAAAAACCAGCAGATGGTTATGACTTATACAATATAAAAACATGTGCTATTCTAAAAATACGATGACTCCATAAGACCATATTCAAGGGTACTGTAATCATCTGGCCCACACATATCTGCTCAAACTAATACAGCAGTTGTTCTGAAGCCCTCGCAGACGGTGGTTTCATAGAGGAGAACCAGACCAGGTACAGCTGAGATGATGCAGCTTCAGCTGGGCACAAGTGTGTTTTGTCATCATTTGAAGAAGGCAAACGTAACTTAATTATGGCCCGAGCATCGAGCATCGGTGTGAAAGCCCTATTGTTTTTCGTAAAAATGTTCTTCTTCTTCTTACGTAAAGTGATTTGCCTTTTTGAAGGCTTTATCATATTCAAAAACTCATGAAAGTGGATACACATATGTCTCCCAGCGAAAAAATTTGTATTCTAGTGGAGTCGCGAGTGGGCGTGACCAAACGGCTCGAGAGCGCCCCCTAAAGAGAGAGTGGCCACATTTACCTAAATTCACCAAATCCGGTGGACACGTGTATCACACCCAGACGCACAAAAAAGTTACATTGCACCATTACGTCAACTCGACAGGAAGTCCACCATTTTGAATTTAGTCGCCATTTTGGGCGATTCTGACACGTTGTACTTTGTCGAACTAGTCCTAAGGATTTTGTCGGACCAACTTGAATTTAGGTTCTATGGATAGAAAACATGTTTGGGATTAAAAGTTATCAAAATAATTTGTTTTCGTCGATGTGTGTGCCTGTGAGAGGCGGCCATTTTGAGTGTCTCGCCATGAAACTAAGAGTTGCTTTAAATTTTATGTACATGGACCGACCTTCTCCAAACATCACAGGTATGATAACAGCCCCGCCCTGAAGACCCCTGTGGGGTAATATTCTCTCATAGTCATAGCGCCCCCTGTTGGCCACTGGAAATTACACTTTCATACTTTCACATTCTACGTCGAGCTGGTTGATCACATGAATGTAAAGTTGGGTCACAATAACCTAAACATGTAGTTGATGATATATTGAGACATTCGTTCGACTTTGTCAATGGGCGTCGCCGTGACGATGCGGCAAAGTTGGATGTCTCGCTGTGACACAGGAAGTTAATGTTTAAGGTCAAAGGATGCTTGAAACCTCACGAAACGTGTGACATACATCCGGCATGATGAGACAATACATCTGATGTGTTTTGCGAGTGGGCGTGGCCAAACGGATCGCCAGCGCACCCTGCTGGGACAGGAAACGAGACAAAAATAGCAACTTTAAGTGGGTATACGCAGTCCCTTGCGCGCTGCACGTCGGGGAGGCGGCGCGCCGGAGTGCGAGGGCCCATACATCACTGCTTGCAGTTTTAATTTCCATCTCTGATTGTAATTGGCCCGTGTGGATGGTGCTCTGGCATTATCTACGGCCTCCAGGATAGCCTCATTCAGGTCCTGACAGATGGGCTGATGAGGGGCCATGCCCATAGCTGCATGACAGCGGGCTTCGGGTGCCAGATTTGTCCCCACCTGAGAAAGAAGGTGGGATACCACTGCCTCCCTGGCCACCACGGGGCCACTAGCAGCACCTTATAGCACCCCCAGGTGATCCTGTTCAGCACATGGGGGATCAATGGCAGTGGGGTCAAAGCATATAGTAACCCTTACGGCCACTCATGAGACAGAGCATCCAGGCCCAAAGGACAGCCTTGATTCTCAGGGAAAACCACAACCGGCAATGGGTCATCTCCCAGCTTGCTAAGAGATCTACCTCGGCTGCTCCAAAGCAAGTCCACAAGCTCGCCACCATCTCTGGGTGCAGTCCCCACTCCCAGCTTGGACCTGGAGAGAAGGTCTGCTGCCTGGTTCAGCACCCCTATTACATACACAGCCCTGAGTGAAGCAAGACGTGGGAAGGCCCAATCCAGTAGCCGCTGTGCCACCTTGAGACAACGCAGAGACTTCATCCCTTCTTGGTTTTATATGGTACACAGTGGAGGAATTGTTCGTTCTCATGAGGACATGCCTGCTGTGAATGAAGGGGAGAAGGGCTTTGAGAGCCAGATACACCGCTCTTAGCTCCAGCACATTGATATGTTCGGTGTTCCACGGAGGTTCCCAGACACCTTTCACCATTCTGCCCTCCCAGACTGCCCCCAGCCTGTCCTGGAGGCATCTGTGGAAACCAGTGTCTTCCTCGAAGGCAGCTTTCCCAAGGGAACACCCTGCTTAAGCATCCTGCTATCCTGCCATGGGCACAGAGCTCGTTGACACAACTGAGTTATTCGGAGCTTGATATGCTTGTCCCTCTGTGTTCGAGGTTGAATGAATTCAGCCGCTGCTGCAGGGGCCGGGCCTTGAGAAGCCGAAGTGGAATCACCACCAGAACGTTCAAACATGTCACATTCTGGAGTCAATAGAGAAAGGGGAGTGGTTCACCACAATCAATCTCAAGGACGCATTTTGAAAGGCACAGCCTTTATATACACATTTAGGTGGCGGAGGTCCAAGACGGGTCGCAGCCCACCATCTTTTTTTGGAACAAGGAAATACACTGAGTAGAAGCCAGCGTGCTGTTTGCTTGAACTTACCCTCACAATTGCATCCTTCTGCAGAAGTGTTGTAATCTCCTCGGAAATAACTTTTGCCTGGACTGGGTCCTTGACCATCATCATTAGAACCCTGAAAAAAGTTGGGGGCTTCCGCCGAAATTCAATTGTGATTGTAGACAATACCCAGGGGTCTGAAACTCCCTTCCCAGCTGTCCAGGCATAGCTGGGAGTAAACCCTGGTGGCTGCCCCCAAACCTCTACGCAGAAGCCTGCTAGGTTCCTGGACTTTTGGTGGGACAGCCAAACCTGCCTGCAAGTCATCATCACTGAGGACATTGCTGAACTGACGTCACGGGTAAATTGGGAGTGTGTGGACAGGGCGGCGTCTATTAGGTTCCTGGTGTCCTGGTCAGCTGTACTAGCAGACCTACTGAGAGCTGCTAATAAGACGCCGAGTGCATTCCCTGCACAAGCCGCATGAGCAGTGGTATTATAAGTTCTACAAACCAAGCGGTCTGTCATCTCACATTTCTTCCGAGGACCGAGTGGATTAACAGTCGCTCTGTCTGGGCCAAGAGGTGTCAAGGCTGCCATCTCCCTCTCAACTGGTGGCATATCACCTAAGGCGGACACAGGTGGGTACTGTGCTTTCGCTAGCCTCCTGCAGCCTGAATTAAACTGAGGATCATTGCCAGGAGCATTCTACGACCTCCTCAACATTGCAATAATCCTCGGCTGTGGGAATAGCCACCGAGGGACGGGATTGGGATATGCCAGCCCAGACTCCCTCTAGTGAACTAGGGGCTTCAACAGGTATGGTAAACCTTTTAATCTTAGCAGCGGCGTCATCCTCCAGAAGACAGCCATGTGCTTACAGGGAAATAGAATCATGGTGACTTGCCTGCGGCTCCTGGTAGGCTGGCAAGTCCCTGGGGGAGGACCCTGCCGAAGGGACCGCACCTGACGAAGCTACCTTCTGAGCCTAAATCCTGCTCACCCTTCTCACCAGGCCATGAATGGCAGCAAAAATTTGCTGCTGTCACTTCTAACACCCTCCATGCTTAGTTTGTTTACATTTTGTGGATGACAGACTACGGGCAACTAGAAGGGTCCAGCTGTGCCCGGAAGTTATTGGAGAGAAGACGACCAGGTTTAATACATCGCGAGTTTTGCTATGAACTGTGAGTAATTCCATCAGGCAAAGTCTGCAGAACTGCAAATTTACGGAAAAGGTGCTTAAAAGGCTCAAAATGTCCGCCACAAGGCCCTCACAGATTCGACAATCTGACAGTGGGACAGCCCTAAACCCTCGTGGACTTACCAGGGACACACCTCAAAGTCTGTGAGTCTGTGACGGTGGAAATTGGGATTATGCCATAGACTACGGGTCGTCACAGTAATGATAATAAACATGGGAGAGATTTTGTTTAATGGTCTCTGTTTGGTTTGGTTTACAGGCAACAAAACTTTTTGTTTTTTAAGTATTTTAATTTATAATTTTGGAGGGTTTGAACTTGAACATGTATTTGCTCATGACCTCCAGAGAAAGAAACACTCGACAGTTAAGTTGTGCTATTGTGGCGCGACGGTGGTTCAGCATGAAGAAAAAAAAAAAACAGGTTAGTAGAATACCTTACCAGGACCTGCTGAAGATCGCTGCTGCTGCTTTGCCTTTAATTAGTCTATGCTGCTTTGCCTGATGCTGCTTTGCCTGCCGGGCTTTGCCTCCTGTACTTCGTTTTGACCTGTTTTACGCTGTCTGCTCGGCTTTGCTCACTGTCTCTAACAACACAGCGGCCCTGCTTCGCTGCTGTTTCATGGCAGCTGCATGCTGTTTATTCCAATGAGAAAACTCCTTTTAGCCTGAGCCGTTTTAACCTTACATGTACTCTGATAAGTGGGGTTTAGACTCTCTCTGCCCCTCTTGTTTAA
Organism: Brachyistius frenatus; assembly: GCF_029030835.1. Taxonomy (NCBI): domain Eukaryota; kingdom Metazoa; phylum Chordata; class Actinopteri; family Embiotocidae; genus Brachyistius; species Brachyistius frenatus. The sequence goes on along the minus strand of NW_027210820.1, from coordinate 494,475 downwards.
TAGTATTTGTGTACCTGATTATCCCACCTGTGTGATCAGCTGAATTACTTTGTTTCTATTTTGTTTCTAGTTGATAGACACAGGTTTATTTCATTTCCGTTTTATGTTTGTTCTGATTGGAAGTTCATTTGGCTGACTAAGCATTCCAATTAACACAGTTTTTCAGAAAATATTTTGCTTATTTGTTTTAAGCCACAGTATCCAATCATTACTGTTGGTTCTTAATGTAAATGTATTTTCTTATTGGTCTTTTGTTTGCCACTAGGCTCCATTGTTGCTCATTTGAGTGAATGTTTTTGTGTTCCGTATTAAGTTGCAGACCAGCAGTTTTATCCTTTAAGCACCAACGGTGTGCTGTATAGTCTGCTTAGTTTCTTTTACTTATTTTCTTATTTTCCTTTTTTTTTTGCTGAAGTGGAGCCTCACTAATTCTATTCCCTGTAATTTCAGGAGCTGCAGGGCCTAAGGTGGAGGGGTTTTGTGCCTCCCTTCGTGTGCTGTGTGGTTCTGAACCCTCACGTGTTTGCGTGTGTGATTTTGTGCACATGTGTGATCGGGGTCCTTCCGCTCTTCTTTTTGAGATCCTCACCTTTAACGGTCCGCCTTTCCACTGGTAAGCCGCAGTCCTGAACATTGTCATAAATAATTGTATTGTAATATATCATATTCATGTAATATTTAACTATTAACAAGTAATTTTATTGTACAAAAGCAGTACAATAATTGTTATTAATAAAGAATAAATTGTTTGGAATGGAACCACATCTCCTCCTCATCAGTATAAAGTGTTACTGATACTGTATGGGGTAAAACGTATTCTTTAGGTGAAATACCTAAGGTGGCGCTGTCATACTATGACTAATAATATTGGTTGATTATTTTTTAAAACCCTAACCACCCCCGCGCTACACTATGCAAATTAATATTTGATGGCGTAAATTTGACAATAACTAGACATTTTGGGGGAACAAACAATGCTGTTATTCATAATGAATAAGATGTTCACATCTATGGGAGAGAAGTAATCTGAATATCAATCAGGCCTTACAGACGTTCATACAGCTACTGTACTCGACTATACATCTGTAACAGCTGTAGGAAGGATGTAATTATTTTTTTCCCCTAATACTGACAATGTTATTTATAAGGAAGCTGACAAAGTCATTACTGCTGAGAGCTAAAGGAATATAAGACTCCTCAGAGATAACGACTGTTTGTCAGCCTGGGTACAGAGTTGAAAAGAAACCAATTTTTTTCTTCTTGTTTTGTCTGTTATTGATGAACAATATTTAGTTCTGGCATTACACCGGTTTTGGGTTTTAAATAATTTATTAGTGAAACGCCATTTGCTTTCACTATGTCTTGAGCTAGCCTCTTCTGATTCACTGATTTCTTCTTCAGAGGTGCAGCAGAGTCTAGACTCGTCCATGGTGAGGCTGCAGCGCTATCAACAAGATAATCTGTTTGTGCGGGATTTCCAGTCATGATAGCAATCTTTTACATTCGTTTATGTGTATAAATTTCATACTACAGCTTAACATGATAGCAACATGTTATATTCATCAGTTTTAAATGTGCACCTGTGCTGAGTGGACCTAATTAAGGACTCACACCAACTTATATCTTTTGGACACTGAAGTAAATTAACTGAAAGGTGAACTTCACAAAAAATGACAATCTGTCGGGTGATATTTTAAAGTTGTTTGTTTGTTTTAATGGTGGATACAGTTGTCATGGAGGTCATTCACCTTTCCCATGAAAAGGTAGTTCATTTAAACGTTTGCATGAATTTGTCAGGATCCCTGTCTGATCTTAGTGTGTCTCCCTCTATTTTGTCCCCAATCACCTCTCCTCATGTGTGTATTGTTTTGCCATGTGCTTTGTGTTTTGTTCTGTGTCTTCCGCCTGCCCATTCACCTCCCATGGCAGCACCTCTCATCAGTCTGAACAGCTGCCACCACTCCAACTGATCACCACCTGCAGGTTGCTCATCTCCCTGGACTATATCAACCCTGGTCCTGCAGTCATTAGTCGTCGGACCATACTGCCAGTTAGATCCTGTCACCAGTCCTACCGTCTGTCCGTACCTGCACCTGCACCGGTAACTGAACCGGTACCTGTTCCGTTCTGTGCTGGCGACTTGTCGTGGACCTCACCCACTTCATCCTGCCTGCTACCCTGTCACGTAAGTATCCAGTCTGCTGCCATCTGGTGTTGGACCTTGGGACACCACGCCAGAGGCCCCAGTCGTTCCTCACCTACTTCATCCTGCCTGCTACCTGGTCACGCATGTATCCAGTCTGCTGCCATCTGGTGTTGGACCTGGGGAAACCACGCCTGGGGCTTCAGTCTGCTGCCTGCCTACCTTCCTGCCAGCCTGACTGCCGTGTCTATGGCTCCCACCTGATCCTGCCCAGACCAGAGCTCTGTGCGTGTTCGCACCAGCTGGCTTCGCCCCCCCGGTGAGAGTTCGGTCGAGTTTCCCTCCTGACTCGAGGAAGAGGAAAGGGAGCGGGGAAAAAGACTTTGGGCACCTGACCACCTGTGTACAATAAAAGCTGTTTTTGAACTTTTACCCGAGTCTGTGTCTGCGTTTGGGTCCAGTTCAACCACACCTCACAACATAATTAATTTGAGCCAGCAACTGTACAAATGTGAAGTGAATTAAAATAGCAAGGTAAACAAACAAAAAAAGCACATTTTAATAACTATAAAGTGTATGGTTGAGACTGCTTCTCTGCACATGTCACAGTACAGAAGTGCAAGAGTGCCATATAAATTATTTACAGTCTATGTTATCTGAAAATCTCTATGCTATCAACCTGTGTATAGTCAGGGGTTGGACCTGAATGGGCAGCCATGTTAAATATCCTGCTGACTCATGTCAGTGGAACACTATCTAGTGTGGTCTCTGTTTATCCTGCAGTACAGCAGTCTGAGCTGGTTCAGGGAAAGAAAGAGAAGAAAAACTGTTGAGGAAATAGATATTTAGTGTGGAGAACTAAGGCGTAAAGCCTCTCTGTCTACTCGGTCTTTTAAAAAAAATTATTATTAATGACAAAAACATTTTAATATTAAAGTAATATTTGGCTGGGAGATAACGTGAGAGTATTATCAGAAAAAAGTACAGTAAAATGCTCCCTGTCAGTGTTTATCATTATTTCACTAGCTAGGACCCCGCTTCGGCTGGGGGCGAACCTGCATTGATTGGGGGAGATTAAGCCAGGGTGAGAGTTTCGTGGTTTGGGGGAAGGCTTAGTCGAGGATCCACTGCGGCTCCCGGGCCTTGCAGATCCCCAAAAGAAGCCATCCTAAGACGGCAAGGCTGCCTGCCCTTTACACCCGCCACGGCTTCGACGACCTGTGCAAAGTTGGTTGGCTTGGGAAGACCAGCGGCCCATGACCTTGATGAGGTGGTCTGGGACTCCTCTGCTTGACGCAGTGGTGGCTGCCCCTATGCAAAAGGAGTGGCCGGAGAAGGAGTCAGGATTAATCCCGGAGGTAATTAGAACTGCTCTGAAGTGTAAAAGGAACCAGGATTGATTGGCAACTTGGCCTGTTTCGGTGATGAACAGTGGTTCAGGGGAAGAAGTTTGCTGCATTTTCCTGAGCTGAAGATAGTGTATGAGGGGTTCGTAGGGGCTTAGATATTAAACTTGGCTGAAGAATAAGCGAATTCTGAGCATTGCAAGAAACCGAAGAAAGCAAGTAGAAACATGGATTCCAGAGTGCGCGCCAGGTGGGCGGAAAAGTGGTTAGAACGAAGGGTGGCAATGCAGCGAGAAATAAGATCGGTGGTTAGCGGGAGACGGCGAGGAGTCGGTGTAGGTGTTTGGCACAGAAGGCCTTTAATAAGTAAAGATGACTGGGTGAGCGTTGCAGGAGAGCAGGGGGAGCCGGTGAGTAATTTTGCAAAGAAGTTGATACCGCTAAGGTAAACCTTAATGGTGGGTTGATGTGGACATGGGTAGTTATGGTTTTGTTGGATTATGAGGGCATGCTGAGCGGGAATGGCCGCCACCGCAGAAGGAGCAGGTATGGCGGTACCTGCACTGAGACATGTTGCATCTGGCCTCGTTAAAATTATTGCATATCGTTTTACCCCCTTGGAGCAATATTGGACGGCCTTTTCTATTCGAGCCCTGGGGCAAGGGCATGCTGATGCTGGGCGCTGCGAATTTGGGAGTTAGGTATTTGGAAGGAGTGGTAGTTGGCAGGTGAGGTTGGCTTGGTTGGATGGGGATGGTGCATGCAGAGGCGGGATGGGAAGGAGCGCCGCATGATTTGCAGGGGAGGGCTGGACGGGCGGCAAAAATGCGGCAGTAGAGTTCTTGGTCGAGGGTACCCCAATAAGTGGCTTGGTTGAACTGGAGGAGACGGGCTGCGGCTTCTGAAGCGAATTGGATGTGGTATTGGTAAAAGCCTGCTCTGCCAAAGCGGAGAGCTAGGTCGAGGATTATGAAAAGGTAGTTATCTAACTCTGACCACCTGCCTGGGAAGGGGGCGCAGAGGAGATCTCTATACAGGGAGAAGGCGTACGCGAACTCGAGTGGGGTGAGCTCTTTGGAGCGAGCTGGCGCTGAGGTACGCATGGTGATGAGTTTCTCGTGGCTATCGATCACCTTGGGTGCAGCGTGTTGGTGTAGGGGAGGGAGGATGAGTTGTGCCAAGTCAATGTATTTACCTGAGATTATCTGCTGGCGGAGGTTCGCGGAGACGGGAGAAGGTTTTTTGACAGGTATGTTGGGTGGAGGAATCGCTGACGCCAAGGAGAAGTGCTGGGTGTGTGGTTGGAGCCGGGGAAAAGGGAGGAGGGGGGCTGGAATCTCGGTGCCAGTACTGCATGGGACTGCTGGGTTGGAGGAATAGGAAGGAAAGGAGGGGGCGGCGTGGAGCCGGAAAAGAGAGAATGTGATGGTTGGAGGGTAGGGAAAGAAGAAGTAGGGACTGGCATCCCAGTGCCAGGAATCTGCATGGTAGGAGGGTAAGCTGTGGCCCTCGATATGCTGGGGAAGGTCACTGGAGGTGCCTGAGGAAAGGGGGCAGAAGGGTTGTAACTTTGAGCGCGGTCTGCTGGGCCGGAGTTGTTGGAGGCTCGTTCCCGAGCGCTAGGCCTGGAGCGAGCGGAGGAAGAGAGAGGAGACTTACGTTTCCGTTGGCTACGTTTGGGGGTGGCAGGTCTCCCTCTGTCACTGGTGAATGAATTATTGGAGGGCGGCTGTGGATCGGAATCTTCGTACAGAAGGATTGAGCGGAGAGAGGGATTCTGGTGGATACAGCTGGTCGGCTTGTTGGAGATCGGCGGGTTTGGCTCCAATGTGCTGCCTGGGTGTTCCTGGTGGCGGTTGGCGGCGTCTTGTGGGTATCCCCGGGGTTTTTGGAGAGGGCAGCTGTATGGGTGGCCTCTGGGGAGGCAAGATAATCGTCGTCGTCGTCGGACGGGCTGAGGAACAGTATATCTATGCTTGGGCCAAGGTAAGATCGTTTTTTCTTTTCTCTGCGTGGTGTCTGGTTCCGGATGCAGAAAACGTGAACAGGCCGAGGTCTAGAGTGGGTGGATATTTATAGGAGTGTGGCCGGAAGTGGGGGAGTGGTTGAGGCGTGGTCCTGCTCCTGAAATTCAGCTAAACCTTTATCTCCAATTGATGTATTTTGGATTAATATTACTGCTGCATTAATGTGTCAAATGGATTTGATTGCTGTAGATGTTTAATGTCTGCAGGTAGCTGTTCTCAAGAAAGCTACACAATAATAACAAAAGCCAGACAATCATACTTCCAAACAGACTGTTTGGAACGGGAACCTTAATTTCAGTTTTGCCTTTTAGCAAATGCAACTGCACCAACCTCCTCTCAATACTCAGACCTATCCATAAACACACGCAGTCGGGTCTTTGTTCTTTAGAGTTGGCGGAGCTGTGTCGATTGTCCGACTCGTAAACCTGCATCGTATGAGTTTTCAAGCAAACACAGTGGTGTGCAAAATTCTTAGAACGTGCACACCCCTGTTTCCTGAACTTTTTTCTTTCTTTTTTTTAATTAATGAAGTGCCACATTCATGAGCTGCATCAGAGTGGACAGCTGGTGTTTGTGGTGGACGGCAGGCATTCATTAACTGAGCACCTAATAACTGAGGGGTAATGTTGTTGAGGATGTCTGAATGGAACTGAAACAGAGCAGGAAGATGTCATTCCACAGGGCGCATATGAAACAATGTTGCTATGCTAATAGCTGAGTGGCTGATTTAGGCAAAACCATTAGCCAAGAAACAAAGGAACGGCCTGGAGGGATAATCTGCATAGTGAAAGTGAGATGGTCTGAAATAAAGCTCTGTTTGCTTTAAGAGGAGCCTGAGGACAAACAGAATCACTGTGATGTGGGGACTATTTGTCATCAGGCATTGATATTTCCTTCAAAATACAAAGCAAGTGCTGAGGCATGTGATTCCCTAATGCTGTTTTGTCTGCCTCAGGGGGGGGGGGTGTTAACAGAGAACATATCTTAAAAGCTGTAATGCAGGGAAAGGGAATGATGAGAAAATTCAATGACAAGGAAGATTCCAGATAAGATAAAGAACAGAATCTGTTCAGCGATTGGACAACATCCAGCTTAAAGTTGTGACAGATTCAACTGTCAAACTTTTAGGAAGTGCAGCCACATGTTATTCTAACTGAAAAATAAAACTTGGAAATGCCATTTAACAAAGCTAGAAAAACAATTGAGAAGGTGTTTATATATTGAAAATAGGTTTGATAGAGAGCTCAAAGCAAGTAGAGACCGTATTAAAGGTAAACACACTGAACATTGCTGTACTTCTTGCAGCTTTATCAACATGCGTCTGCAGGATTCAATGAAGTGATTTTCATACAGCAGAAAGCTGCTGGAGACAACATTAAGAATGACTCAATAAACCAATGCCAACTGACTAACTGACATTCCTGTATTAAACACAATAAACATACATTTTATAATACAA